>NW_027139289.1:10000-247500 GCF_035084215.1 Heptranchias perlo
AGAGACACACACGGGGAGAGAGAGAGAGACACACACGGGGAGAGAGAGAGAGAGAGACACACGGGGGTGAGAGAGAGAGACACACACGGGGAGAGAGAGAGAGAGACACACACACTGGGGGGGAGAGACAGAGAGAGACACACACAAGGGGGGAGAGAGAGAGAGAGACACACACATTGGGGGGAGAGAGAGAGACACACACACTGGGAGAGAGAGAGAGACACACACACTGGGAGAGAGAGAGACACACACTGGGAGAGAGAGAGACACACACTGGGAGAGAGAGAGACACACGCACACTGGGAGAGAGAGAGAGATACACACTGGGAGAGAGAGAGACACACACACTGGGAGAGAGGGAGAGACACACACACACTCTGGGAGAGAGAGAGACACACACACACTGGGAGAGAGAGAGACACACACTGGGAGAGAGAGAGACACACGCACACTGGGAGAGAGAGAGAGATACACACTGGGAGAGAGACACACACACACACTGGGAGAGAGGGAGAGACACACACACTGGGAGAGAGAGAGACACACACACACTGGGAGAGAGAGAGAGACACACACTGGGAGAGAGAGAGACACACGCACACTGGGAGAGAGAGAGAGACACACACTGGGAGAGAGAGAGACACACGCACACTGGGAGAGAGAGAGAGATACACACTGGGAGAGAGACACACACACACACTGGGAGAGAGGGAGAGACATGCACACTGGGGGAGAGAGAGAGACACGCACACTGGGGGAGAGAGAGAGACACGCACACTGGGGGAGAGAGAGAGACACGCACACTGGGGGAGAGAGAGAGACACGCACACTGGGGGAGAGAGAGAGACACGCACACTGGGGGAGAGAGAGAGACACGCACACTGGGGGAGAGAGAGAGACACGCACACTGGGGGAGAGAGAGAGACACGCACACTGGGGGAGAGAGAGAGACACGCACACTGGGGGAGAGAGAGAGACACGCACACTGGGGGAGAGAGAGAGACGCACACTGGGAGAGAGAGAGACACACACTGGGAGAGAGAGAGAGACACACTGGGAGAGAGAGAGAGAGACACACACACACTGGGAGAGAGAGAGAGACACACACACTGGGAGAGAGAGCGAGACACACACACACTGGGAGAGAGAGAAAGACACACACTGGGAGAGAGAGAGAGAGACACACACACTGGGAGATAGAGAGACACACACACTGGGAGAGAGAGAGACACACACTGGGAGAGAGATATACTCACATTGGGAGAGGGAGAGACACACACACACACACTGGGAGAGAGAGAGAGACACACACACAGAGAGAGAGAGAGACACACACACACTGGGAGAGAGAGAGAGAGACACACACACACTGGGAGAGAGAGAGAGACAAACACACTGGGAGAGAGAGAGAGAGAGAGAGACACACGCTGGGAGAGAGAGAGAGACACACACATGGAGAGAGAGACACACACGGGGAGAGAGAGACACACACGGGGAGAGAGAGAGACACACACACGGGGAGGGAGAGAGAGACACACAACCACGGGGAGAGAGAGAGAGACGCACACGGGGAGAGGGAGACACACACGCACGGGGAGAGAGAGAGACACACACACACTAGGTGAGAGAGAGAGAGAGACACGGGGTGAGAGAGAGACACGCACACGGGGTGAGAGAGAGACACGCACACGGGGTGAGAGAGAGACACGCACACGGGGAGAGAGAGAGACACACACGGGGAGAGAGAGAGAGACACACACGGGGAGAGAGAGGCACACACACACACGGGGAGAGAGAGTGATACACACACACTCGGAGAGAGAGAGACACACACACTGGGGGAGAGAGAGAGAGACACACACACTGGGGGAGAGAGAGAGACATACACACACTGGGGGAGAGAGAGAGACACACACACTGGGGGAGAGAGAGAGAGACACACACACTGGAGGAGAGAGAGAGACACACACACACTGGGGGAGAGAGAGACACACACACACTGGGAGAGAGAGAGACACATACACACTCGGAGAGAGAGAGAGACACACACACACACGGAGAGAGAGAGAGACACACACACACACACACACGGGGAGAGAGAGACACACACACACTGGGGGAGAGAGAGACACACACACACGGGGAGAGAGAGACACACACACTGGGAGAGAGAGAGAGACACACACACTGGGAGAGAGAGAGAGACACACACACTGGGAGAGAGAGAGAGACACACACACTGGGAGAGAGAGAGACACACACACACTAGGTGAGAGAGAGAGAGAGACATGGGGTGAGAGAGAGACACGCACACGGGGTGAGAGAGAGACACGCACACGGGGAGAGAGAGAGAGAGAGAGACACGCACACGGGGAGAGAGAGAGAGACACACGGGGAGAGAGAGAGAGACACACACGGGGAGAGAGAGGCACACACACGGGGAGAGAGAGAGAGACACACGGGGAGAGAGAGAGAGACACACGGGGAGAGAGAGAGAGACACACACGGGGAGAGACAGAGAGACACACACGGGGAGAGAGAGAGACACGCACACGGGGAGAGAGAGACACGCACACGGGGAGAGAGAGACACACACACGGGGAGAGAGAGAGAGACACACGGGGAGAGAGAGAGACACACGGGGAGAGACAGAGAGACACACACGGGGAGAGAGAGACCAACACACGGGGAGAGAGAGACACACACACACACTGGGAGAGAGAGAGACACACACACACACTGGGGGAGAGAGAGAGACACACACACACGGGGAGAGAGAGACACACACACTGGGGGAGAGAGAGAGACACACACACACTGGGGGAGAGAGAGACACACACACACACGGGGAGAGAGAGACACACACACTGGGGGAGAGAGAGAGAGACACACACACTGGGAGAGAGAGAGAGACACACACACTCGGAGAGAGAGAGACACACACACACTGGGGGAGAGAGAGACACACACACACACGGGGAGAGAGAGACACACACACTGGGAGAGAGAGAGAGAGAGAGAGACGCACACTGGGAGAGAGAGAGAGAGAGAGAGACGCACACTGGGAGAGAGGGAGAGAGAGACTCGCACACTGGGGGAGAGAGAGAGAGAGACACACACTGGGAGAGAGGGAGAGACACACACTGGGAGAGAGAGAGAGACACACACTGGGAGAGAGAGAGAGAGACACACACTGGGAGAGAGAGAGAGAGACACACACTGGGAGAGAGAGATACACACACTGGGAGAGAGAGACACACACACTGGGAGAGAGAGAGACACACACACTGGGAGAGAGAGAGAGAGACACACACACTGGGAGAGAGAGAGACACACACACACTGGGAGAGAGAGAGAGACACGCACACACTGGGAGAGAGAGAAAGACACACACTGGGAGAGAGAGAGAGAGACACACACACTGGGAGATAGAGAGACACACACACTGGGAGAGAGAGAGAAACACACACTGGGAGAGAGAGAGAGACACGCACACACTGGGAGAGAGAGAGAGAGAGACGCACACTGGGAGAGAGAGAGAGAGAGACGCACACTGGGAGAGAGAGAGACACGCACACTGGGAGAGAGAGAGAGACACACACGGGGAGAGAGAGAGACACACACACTGGGAGAGAGAGAGAGACACACACACACTGGGAGAGAGAGAGAGACACACACACACTGGGAGAGAGAGAGACACACACACTGGGAGAGAGAGAGACACACACTGGGAGAGAGAGAGACACACACACACTGGGGGGGAGAGACAGAGAGAGACACACAAAAGGGGGGAGAGAGAGAGAGAGACACATGGGGGGGAGAGAGAGAGAGACACACACACTGGGGGGAGAGACAGAGAGAGACACACACAAGGGGGGAGAGAGAGAGAGACACACACATGGGGGGGAGAGAGAGACACACACACGGGGGGGAGAGAGAGAGACACACACACGGGGGGGGAGAGAGAGAGACACACACACGGAGAGAGAGAGAGAGACACACACACGGAGAGAGAGAGAGAGACACACATACAGGGGGAGAGAGAGACACACACACGGGGAGAGAGAGAGAGAGACACACACACGGGGAGAGAGAGAGAGAGACACACACACGGAGAGAGAGAGAGAGACACACACACGGGGGAGAGAGAGAGACACACACACACTGGGAGAGAGAAAGAGACGCACACTGGGAGAGAGAAAGAGACGCACACTGGGAGAGAGAGAGAGAGACACACACACACTGGGAGAGAGAGAGAGACACACACACTGGGAGAGAGAGCGAGACACACACACACTGGGAGAGAGAGAAAGACACACACTGGGAGAGAGAGAGAGAGACACACACACTGGGAGATAGAGAGACACACACACTGGGAGAGAGAGAGACACACACTGGGAGAGAGATATACTCACATTGGGAGAGGGAGAGACACACACACACACACTGGGAGAGAGAGAGAGACACACAGAGAGAGAGAGAGAGACACACACACACTGGGAGAGAGAGAGAGAGACACACACACACTGGGAGAGAGAGAGAGACAAACACACTGGGAGAGAGAGAGAGAGAGAGAGACACACGCTGGGAGAGAGAGAGAGACACACACATGGAGAGAGAGACACACACGGGGAGAGAGAGACACACACGGGGAGAGAGAGAGACACACACACGGGGAGGGAGAGAGAGACACACAACCACGGGGAGAGAATGAGAGACGCACACGGGGAGAGGGAGACACACACGCACGGGGAGAGAGAGAGACACACACACACTAGGTGAGAGAGAGAGAGAGACACGGGGTGAGAGAGAGACACGCACACGGGGTGAGAGAGAGACACGCACACGGGGTGAGAGAGAGACACGCACACGGGGAGAGAGAGAGACACACACGGGGAGAGAGAGAGAGACACACACGGGGAGAGAGAGGCACACACACACACGGGGAGAGAGAGGGAGACACACACACTCGGAGAGAGAGAGACACACACACTGGGGGAGAGAGAGAGAGACACACACACTGGGGGAGAGAGAGAGACATACACACACTGGGGGAGAGAGAGAGACACACACACACTGGGGGAGAGAGAGAGAGACACACACACTGGAGGAGAGAGAGAGACACACACACACTGGGGGAGAGAGAGACACACACACACTGGGAGAGAGAGAGACACATACACACTCGGAGAGAGAGAGAGACACACACACACACACGGAGAGAGAGAGAGAGACACACACACACACACACGGGGAGAGAGAGACACACACACACTGGGGGAGAGAGAGACACACACACACGGGGAGAGAGAGACACACACACTGGGAGAGAGAGAGAGACACACACACTGGGAGAGAGAGAGAGACACACACACTGGGAGAGAGAGAGAGACACACACACTGGGAGAGAGAGAGAGACACACACACTGGGAGAGAGAGAGAGACACACACACTGGGAGAGAGAGAGACACACACACTAGGTGAGAGAGAGAGAGAGACATGGGGTGAGAGAGAGACACGCACACGGGGTGAGAGAGAGACACGCACACGGGGAGAGAGAGAGAGAGAGACACGCACACGGGGAGAGAGAGAGACACACACACGGGGAGAGAGAGAGAGACACACGGGGAGAGAGAGAGAGACACACACGGGGAGAGACAGAGAGACACACACGGGGAGAGAGAGAGACACGCACACGGGGAGAGAGAGACACGCACACGGGGAGAGAGAGACACACACACGGGGAGAGAGAGAGAGACACACGGGGAGAGAGAGAGACACACGGGGAGAGACAGAGAGACACACACGGGGAGAGAGAGACCAACACACGGGGAGAGAGAGACACACACACACACTGGGAGAGAGAGAGACACACACACACACTGGGGGAGAGAGAGAGACACACACACACACGGGGAGAGAGAGACACACACACTGGGGGAGAGAGAGAGACACACACACACTGGGGGAGAGAGAGACACACACACACATGGGGAGAGAGAGACACACACACTGGGGGAGAGAGAGAGAGACACACACACTGGGAGAGAGAGAGAGACACACACACTCGGAGAGAGAGAGACACACACACACTGGGGGAGAGAGAGACACACACACACACGGGGAGAGAGAGACACACACACACTGGGAGAGAGAGAGAGACACACACACTGGGAGAGAGAGAGAGAGAGAGAGACGCACACTGGGAGAGAGAGAGAGAGAGAGACGCACACTGGGAGAGAGGGAGAGAGAGACTCGCACACTGGGGGAGAGAGAGAGAGAGAGACACACACACTGGGAGAGAGGGAGAGACACACACTGGGAGAGAGAGAGAGACACACACTGGGAGAGAGAGAGAGAGACACACACACTGGGAGAGAGAGAGACACACACACTGGGAGAGAGAGAGAGACACACACACACTGGGAGAGAGAGAGAGCGAGACACACACACTGGGAGAGAGAGAGAGAGAGAGAGACGCACACTGGGAGAGAGAGAGACACGCACACTGGGAGAGAGGGAGAGAGAGACTCGCACACTGGGAGAGAGAGAGAGAGACACACACTGGGAGAGAGAGAGAGACACACACACTGGGAGAGAGAGAGAGACACACACACTGGGAGAGAGAGAGAGACACACACACACTGGGTGAGATAGAGAGAGACACACACACACTGGGAGAGAGAGAGAGAGAGAGAGACGCACACTGGGAGAGAGAGAGACACGCACACTGGGAGAGAGGGAGAGAGAGACTCGCACACTGGGAGAGAGAGAGAGAGAGAGACACACACACTGGGAGAGAGAGAGAGACACACACTGGGAGAGAGAGAGAGACACACACACTGGGAGAGAGAGAGACACACACACACTGGGAGAGAGAGAGAGACACACACACTGGGAGAGAGAGGGAGAGACACACACACTGGGAGAGAGAGAGAGACACACACACACTGGGAGAGAGAGAGAGACACACACACTGGGGGAGAGAGAGAGACACACACACTGGGAGAGAGAGAGACACACACACACTGGGAGAGAGAGAGAGACACGCACGCGGGGAGAGAGAGAGACACGCACACGGGGAGAGAGAGAGAAACACACACACTGGGAGAGAGAGAGAGAAACACACACACTGGGAGAGAGAGAGACAAACACACACACTGGGAGAGAGAGAGACAACCACACACACTGGGAGAGAGAGAGAGAGAGAGACGCACACTGGGAGAGAGAGAGAGTGAGAGACGCACACTGGGCGAGAGAGAGACACGCACGCGGGGAGAGAGAGAGAGACACGCACACGGGGAGAGAGAGAGAAACACACACACTGGGAGAGAGAGAGACAAACACACACACTGGGAGAGAGAGAGACACACACACACACTGGGAGAGAGAGAGACACACACACACACTGGGAGAGAGAGACACACACATTGGGAGAGAGAGACACGCACACTGGGAGAGAGAGACACGCACACTGGGAGAGAGAGAGACACGCACACTGGGAGAGAGAGAGACACGCACACTGGGAGAGAGAGAGAGACACACACACACTGGGAGAGAGAGACACACACACACACTGGGAGAGAGAGACACACACTGGGAGATGGAGAGACACACACTGGGAGAGAGAGACACACACACTGGGAGAGAGAGAGACACACACTGGGAGAAAGAGAGACACACACTGGGAGAGAGAGACACGCACACTGGGAGAGAGAGAGACACGCACACTGGGAGAGGGAGAGACACGCACACTGAGAGAGAGAGAGACACGCACACTGGGAGAGAGAGAGACACGCACACTGGGAGAGAGAGAGACACGCACACTGGGAGAGAGAGAGACACGCACACTGGGAGAGAGAGAGACACGCACACTGGGAGAGAGAGAGACACGCACACTGGGAGAGAGAGACACACACACACACTGGGAGAGAGAGAGACACGCACACTGGGAGAGAGAGAGAGACACACACACACTGGGAGAGAGAGACACACACACACACACTGGGAGAGAGAGACACACACTGGGAGATGGAGAGACACACACTGGGAGAGAGAGACACACACACTGGGAGAGAGAGAGACACACACTGGGAGAAAGAGAGACACACACTGGGAGAGAGAGACACGCACACTGGGAGAGAGAGAGACACTCACACTGGGAGAGAGAGAGACACGCACACTGGGAGAGAGAGAGAGACACGCACACTGGGAGAGAGAGAGACACGCACACTGGGAGAGAGAGAGACACGCACACTGGGAGAGAGAGAGACACGCACACTGGGAGAGAGAGAGACACGCACACTGGGAGAGAGAGAGACACGCACACTGGGAGAGAGAGAGACACGCACACTGGGAGAGAGAGAGACACGCACACTGAGAGAGAGAGAGACACGCACACTGGGAGAGAGAGAGAGACACGCACACTGGGAGAGAGAGAGACACGCACACTGGGAGAGAGAGAGACACGCACACTGGGAGAGAGAGAGACACGCACACTGGGAGAGAGAGAGACACGCACACTGGGAGAGAGAGAGACACGCACACTGGGAGAGAGAGAGACACGCACACTGGGAGAGAGAGAGACACGCACACTGGGAGAGAGAGAGACACGCACACTGGGAGAGAGAGAGACACGCACACTGGGAGAGAGAGAGACACGCACACTGGGAGAGAGAGAGACACGCACACTGGGAGAGAGAGAGACACGCACACTGGGAGAGAGAGAGACACGCACACTGGGAGAGAGAGAGACACGCACACTGGGAGAGAGAGAGACACGCACACTGGGAGAGAGAGAGACACGCACACTGGGAGAGAGAGAGAGACACGCACACTGGGAGAGAGAGAGACACGCACACTGGGAGAGAGAGAGACACGCACACTGGGAGAGAGAGAGACACGCACACTGGGAGAGAGAGAGACACGCACACTGGGAGAGAGAGAGACACGCACACTGGGAGAGAGAGAGACACGCACACTGGGAGAGAGAGAGACACGCACACTGGGAGAGAGAGAGACACACACACACACTGGGAGAGAGATATTCTCACACTGGGAGAGGGAGAGACACACACACACACACACACTGGGAGAGAGAGAGAGAGAGACACACACTGGGGGAGAGAGAGAGACACACACACTGGGGGAGAGAGAGAGACACACACACTGGGAGAGAGAGAGACACACACACACTGGGAGAGAGAGAGACACACACACACTGGGAGAGAGAGAGAGACAAACACACTGGGAGAGAGAGAGAGACACACACGCTGGGAGAGAGAGGGAGAGACACACACGCTGGGAGAGAGAGAGAGACACACACGCTGGGAGAGAGAGAGAGACACACACGCTGGGAGAGAGAGAGAGACACACACATGGAGAGAGAGACACACACGGGGAGAGAGAGACACACACGGGGAGAGAGAGAGAGACACACACGGGGAGAGAGAGAGACACACACACGGGGAGGGAGAGAGAGAGACACAACCACGGGGAGAGAGAGAGACACACACACGAGGTGAGAGAGAGAGAGAGAGAGAGACACGGGGTGAGAGAGAGACACGCACACACGGGGAGAGAGAGAGACACACACACTGGGAGAGAGAGAGAGACACGCACACGGGGAGAGAGAGAGAGAGAGAGGCGCACACTGGGAGAGAGAGAGAGAGACGCACACTGGGCGAGAGAGAGACACGCACGCGGGGAGAGAGAGAGAAACACACACACTGGGAGAGAGAGAGACAAACACACACTGGGAGAGAGAGAGAGACACACACACTGGGAGAGAGAGAGAGACAAACACACTGGGAGAGAGAGAGAGACACACACACGCTGGGAGAGAGAGGGAGAGACACACACGCTGGGAGAGAGAGAGAGACACACACGCTGGGAGAGAGAGAGAGACACACACGCTGGGAGAGAGAGAGAGACACACACATGGAGAGAGAGACACACACGGGGAGAGAGAGACACACACGGGGAGAGAGAGAGAGACACACACGGGGAGAGAGAGAGACACACACACGGGGAGTGAGAGAGAGAGACACAACCACGGGGAGAGAGAGAGACACACACACGAGGTGAGAGAGAGAGAGAGAGACACGGGGTGAGAGAGAGACACGCACACACGGGGAGAGAGAGAGACACACACACTGGGAGAGAGAGAGAGACACGCACACGGGGAGAGAGAGAGAGAGAGAGGCGCACACTGGGAGAGAGAGAGAGAGACGCACACTGGGCGAGAGAGAGACACGCACGCGGGGAGAGAGAGAGAAACACACACACTGGGAGAGAGAGAGACAAACACACACACTGGGAGAGAGAGAGAGACACACACACACACACTGGGAGAGAGAGAGACACACACACACTGGGGGAGAGAGAGACACACACACTGGGAGAGAGAGAGACACACATACACTGGGAGAGAGAGAGAGACACACACACTGGGAGAGAGAGAGACACACACACTGGGAGAGAGAGAGACACACACACTGGGAGAGAGAGAGAAAGACACACACACTGGGAGAGAGAGAGACACACACACTGGGAGAGAGAGAGACACACACACTGGGAGAGAGAGAGACACACTGGGAGAGAGAGAGAGACACACACACTGGGAGAGAGAGAGACACACACACACGCTGGGAGAGAGAGAGAGACACACACACACTGGGAGAGAGAGAGAGAGACACAGAGAGAGAGAGAGACACACACACACTGGGAGAGAGAGAGACACACACACACTGGGAGAGAGAGACACACACACTGGGAGAGAGAGAGAGATACACACACTGGGAGAGAGAGAGAGAGACACACACATTGGGAGAGAGAGAGAGACACACACACTGGGAGAGAGAGAGACACACACACTGGGAGAGAGAGAGAGACACACACACTGGGAGAGAGAGAGAGACACACACACTGGGAGAGAGAGAGAGACACACACTGGGAGAGAGAGAGACACACACTGGGAGAGAGAGAGACACACACTGGGAGAGAGAGAGAGACACACACACTGGGGGAGAGAGAGACACACACACACTGGGAGAGAGAGAGAGAGACACACACACTGGGAGAGAGAGAGAGACACACACACTGGGAGAGAGAGAGAGACACACACTGGGAGAGAGAGAGACACACACTGGGAGAGAGAGAGAGACACACACACTGGGGGAGAGAGAGACACACACACACTGGGAGAGAGAGAGAGACACGCACACGGGGAGAGAGAGAGAGACACGCACACGGGGAGAGAGAGAGAAACACACACACTGGGAGAGAGAGACAAACACACACACTGGGAGAGAGACAAACACACACACACTGGGAGAGAGAGAGAGAGACGCACACTGGGAGAGAGAGAGAGACACACACACTGGGAGAGAGAGAGACACACACACACTGGGAGAGAGAGAGAGAGACACACACTGGGAGAGAGAGAGACACACACACTGGGAGAGAGAGAGACACACACGGGGAGAGAGAGAGACACACACGGGGAGAGAGAGACCAACACACGGGGAGAGAGAGGCACACACACACACGGGGAGAGAGAGGGAGACACACACACTCGGAGAGAGAGAGACACACACACTGGGGGAGAGAGAGAGAGACACACACACTGGGGGAGAGAGAGAGAGACACACACACTGGGGGAGAGAGAGAGAGACACACACACTGGGGGAGAGAGAGAGAGACACACACACTGGGGGAGAGAGAGAGAGAAACACACATTGGGGGAGAGAGAGACACACACACATACTGGGGGAGAGAGAGACACACACACACTGGGGGAGAGAGAGAGACACACACACACTGGGGGAGAGAGAGAGACACACACACACTGGGGGAGAGAGAGACACACACACACTGGGGGAGAGAGAGAGAGACACACACACTGGGGGAGAGAGAGACACACACACACTGGTGGAGAGAGAGAGAGACACACACACTGGGGGAGAGAGAGACACACACACACTGGGAGAGAGAGAGAGACACACACACTGGGGGAGAGACAGAGACACACACACTGGGGGAGAGAGAGACACACATACACTGGGAGAGAGAGAGACACACACACACTGGGAGAGAGAGAGACACACACACACGGAGAGAGAGAGACACACACACACACGGAGAGAGAGAGACACACACACACACTGGGAGAGAGAGACACACACACTGGGAGAGAGAGAGACACACACACACGGGGAGAGAGAGACACACACACTGGGAGAGAGAGAGAGACACACACACTGGGAGAGAGAGAGAGACACACACACTGGGAGAGAGAGAGAGAGAGAGACGCACACTGGGAGAGAGAGAGAGAGACGCACACTGGGAGAGAGAGAGAGACACACACACTGGGAGAGAGAGAGAGACACACACACACTGGGAGAGAGAGAGAGAGACACACACACTGGGAGAGAGAGAGAGACACACACTGGGAGAGAGAGAGACACACACACTGGGAGAGAGAGAGACACACACACTGGGAGAGAGAGAGACACACACACTGGGAGAGAGAGAGACACACACACACTGGGGGAGAGAGAGACACACACACTGGGAGAGAGAGAGAGACACACACTGGGAGAGAGAGAGAGACACACACACTGGGGGAGAGAGAGACACACACACACTGGGAGAGAGAGAGAGACACACACTGGGAGAGAGAGAGAGACACACACTGGGAGAGAGAGAGACACACACACTGGGAGAGAGAGAGACACACACTGGGAGAGAGAGAGACACACACACACTGGGAGAGAGAGAGAGACACGCACGCGGGGAGAGAGAGAGAGACACGCACACGGGGAGAGAGAAAGACACGCACACGGGGAGAGAGAAAGAAACACGCACACTGGGAGAGAGAGAGACACACACACTGGGAGAGAGAGAGAGACACACACACTGGGGGAGAGAGAGAGACACACACACTGGGAGAGAGAGAGACACACACACTGGGAGAGAGAAAGACACACACACTGGGAGAGAGAGAGAGACACACACACTGGGAGAGAGAGAGAGACACACACACTGGGGGAGAGAGAGACACACACACTGGGAGAGAGAGAGAGACACACACTGGGAGAGAGAGAGAGACACACACTGGGAGAGAGAGAGAGACACACACACTGGGAGAGAGAGAGACACACACTGGGAGAGAGAGACACACACACTGGGAGAGAGAGAGAGACACACACGCTGGGAGAGAGAGAGACACACACTGGGAGAGAGAGACACACACACACACTGGGAGAGAGAGAGAGACACGCACGCGGGGAGAGAGAGAGACATGCACACGGGGAGAGAGAGAGAAACACGCACACTGGGAGAGAGAGAGAGACACACACACTGGGAGAGAGAGAGAGACACACACACTGGGAGAGAGAGAGACACACACACTGGGAGAGAGAGAGAGAGAGAGGCGCACACTGGGAGAGAGAGAGAGAGACGCACACTGGGCGAGAGAGAGACACGCACGCGGGGAGAGAGAGAGAAACACACACACTGGGAGAGAGAGAGACAAACACACACACTGGGAGAGAGAGAGAGACACACACACACACACTGGGAGAGAGAGAGACACACACACACTGGGGGAGAGAGAGACACACACACTGGGAGAGAGAGAGACACACATACACTGGGAGAGAGAGAGAGACACACACACTGGGAGAGAGAGAGACACACACACTGGGAGAGAGAGAGACACACACACTGGGAGAGAGAGAGAAAGACACACACTGGGAGAGAGAGAGACACACACACTGGGAGAGAGAGAGACACACACACTGGGAGAGAGAGACACACACTGGGAGAGAGAGAGAGACACACACACTGGGAGAGAGAGAGACACACACACATGCTGGGAGAGAGAGAGAGACACACACACACTGGGAGAGAGAGAGAGAGACACAGAGAGAGAGAGAGAGACACAGAGAGAGAGAGATAGACACACACACACTGGGAGAGAGAGAGACACACACACACTGGGAGAGAGAGACACACACACTGGGAGAGAGAGAGAGATACACACACTGGGAGAGAGAGAGAGAGACACACACATTGGGAGAGAGAGAGAGACACACACACTGGGAGAGAGAGAGAGACACACACACTGGGAGAGAGAGAGAGACACACACACTGGGAGAGAGAGAGAGAGACACACACACTGGGAGAGAGAGAGAGACACACACTGGGAGAGAGAGAGACACACACTGGGAGAGAGAGAGAGACACACACACTGGGGGAGAGAGACACACACACACTGGGAGAGAGAGAGAGACACGCACACGGGGAGAGAGAGAGAGACACGCACACGGGGAGAGAGAGAGAAACACACACACTGGGAGAGAGAGACAAACACACACACTGGGAGAGAGAGAGACAAACACACACACACTGGGAGAGAGAGAGAGAGACGCACACTGGGAGAGAGAGAGAGACACACACACTGGGAGAGAGAGAGACACACACACACTGGGAGAGAGAGAGAGAGACACACACTGGGAGAGAGAGAGACACACACACTGGGAGAGAGAGAGACACACACGGGGAGAGAGAGAGACACACACGGGGAGAGAGAGACCAACACACGGGGAGAGAGAGGCACACACACACACGGGGAGAGAGAGGGAGACACACACACTCGGAGAGAGAGAGACACACACACTGGGGGAGAGAGAGAGAGACACACACACTGGGGGAGAGAGAGAGAGACACACACACTGGGGGAGAGAGAGACACACACACACTGGGGGAGAGAGAGAGACACACACACACTGGGGGAGAGAGAGAGACACACACACACTGGGGGAGAGAGAGACACACACACACTGGGGGAGAGAGAGACACACACACACTGGGGGAGAGAGAGAGAGACACACACACTGGGGGAGAGAGAGACACACATACACTGGGAGAGAGAGAGACACACACACACTGGGAGAGAGAGAGACACACACACACGGAGAGAGAGAGACACACACACACACGGAGAGAGAGAGACACACACACACACGGGGAGAGAGAGACACACACACTGGGAGAGAGAGAGACACACACACACGGGGAGAGAGACACACACACACTGGGAGAGAGAGAGACACACACACTGGGAGAGAGAGAGAGACACACACACTGGGAGAGAGAGAGAGAGAGAGACGCACACTGGGAGAGAGAGAGAGACGCACACTGGGAGAGAGAGAGAGACACACACACTGGGAGAGAGAGAGAGAGAGACACACACACTGGGAGAGAGAGAGAGAGACACACACACTGGGAGAGAGAGAGACACACACACACTGGGAGAGGGAGAGAGACACACACTGGGAGAGGGAGAGAGACACACACTGGGAGAGAGAGAGAGACACACACACTGGGGGAGAGAGAGACACACACACACTGGGAGAGAGAGAGACACACACACTGGGAGAGAGAGAGACACACACACTGGGAGAGAGAGAGACACACACACTGGGAGAGAGAGAGACACACACACTGGGAGAGAGAGAGAGACACGCACGCGGGGAGAGAGAGAGAGACACGCACACGGGGAGAGAGAGAGACACGCACACGGGGAGAGAGAAAGAAACACGCACACTGGGAGAGAGAGAGACACACACACTGGGAGAGAGAGAGAGACACACACACTGGGGGAGAGAGAGAGACACACACACTGGGAGAGAGAGAGACACACACACTGGGAGAGAGAGAGACACACACACACTGGGAGAGCGAGAGACACACACACTGGGAGAGAGAGAGAGACACGCACGCAGGGAGAGAGAGAGAGACACGCACACGGGGAGAGAGAGAGAAACACACACACTGGGAGAGAGAGAGAGAGAGAGAGAGGCGCACACTGGGAGAGAGAGAGAGAGACGCACACTGGGAGAGAGAGAGACAAACACACACACTGGGAGAGAGAGAGAGAGAGAGGCGCACACTGGGAGAGAGAGAGACACGCACGCGGGGAGAGAGAGAGAGACACGCACACGGGGAGAGAGAGAGAAACACACACTGGGGGAGAGAGAGACACACACACTGGGGGGGAGAGAGAGACACACACAGTGGGAGAGAGAGAGAGAGACACACTGGGGGAGAGAGACACACACACACTGGGAGAGAGAGAGAGACACACACACATTGGGAGAGAGAGAGACACACACACACTGGGAGAGAGAGAGAGACACACACACACTGGGGGAGAGAGAGACACACACACTGGGAGAGAGAGACACACACACTGGGAAAGAGAGAGACACACACACACTGGGGGAGAGAGAGACACACACACACTGGGGGAGAGAGAGACACACACACACACGGGGAGAGAGAGAGAGACACACACTGGGAGAGAGAGAGAGAGAGAGAGACGCACACTGGGAGAGAGAGAGAGAGACGCACACTGGGAGAGAGAGAGAGACACACACACTGGGAGAGAGAGAGAGACACACACACTGGGAGAGAGAGAGAGAGACACACACACTGGGGGAGAGAGAGAGACACACACACTGGGAGAGAGAGTGAGAGACACACACTGGGAGAGAGAGAGACACACACACACTGGGAGAGAGAGAGACAGACACACACTGGGAGAGAGAGAGACACGCACGCGGGGAGAGAGAGAGAGACACGCACACGGGGAGAGAGAGAGAAACACGCACACTGGGAGAGAGAGAAACACGCACACTGGGAGAGAGAGAGACACACACACACTGGGGGAGAGAGAGAGACACACACACTGGGAGAGAGAGAGACACACACACACTGGGGGAGAGAGAGAGAGACACGCACATTGGGGGAGAGAGAGAGAGACACACACATTGGGGGAGAGAGAGACACACACACACTGGGGGAGAGGGAGAGAGACACACACACTGGGGGAGAGAGAGACACACACACACTGGGGGAGAGAGAGACACACACACACACGGGCAGAGAGAGACACACACACACTGGGGGAGAGAGAGATACACACACACGGGGAGAGAGAGACACACACACTGGGAGAGAGAGACACACACACTGGGAGAGAGAGAGAGACACACACACTGGGAGAGAGAGAGACACACACACACACTACGTGAGAGAGAGAGAGAGAGACATGGGGTGAGAGAGAGACACGCACACGGGGTGAGAGAGAGACACACACGGGGAGAGAGAGAGACACACACGGGGAGAGAGAGAGAGACACACAGGGAGAGACATGGAGACACACACGGGGAGAGAGAGAGACACACACACTGGGAGAGAGAGACACGCACACGGGGTGAGAGAGAGACACGCACACGGGGTGAGAGAGAGACACACACACTGGGAGAGAGAGACCAACACACGGGGAGAGAGAGAGACACACACACTGGGAGTGAGAGACCAACACACGGGGAGAGAGAGACGCACACACACACTGGGAGAGAGAGAGAGAGACACACACACTGGGAGAGAGAGAGAGACACACACACTGGGAGAGAGAGAGAGAGACACACACACTGGGAGAGAGAGAGAGACACACACTGGGAGAGAGAGAGAGACACACACACTGGGGGAGAGAGAGACACACACACTGGGAGAGAGAGAGAGACACACACTGGGAGAGAGAGAGAGACACACACTGGGAGAGAGAGAGAGACACACACACTGGGAGAGAGAGACACACACACTGGGAGAGAGAGACACACACACACACTGGGAGAGAGAGAGAGACACGCACGCGGGGAGAGAGAGAGAGACATGCACACGGGGAGAGAGAGAGAAACACGCACACTGGGAGAGAGAGAGACACACACACTGGGAGAGAGAGAGACACACACACACTGGGAGAGAGAGAGACACACACACACACTGGCAGAGAGAGAGAGAGAGAGGCGCACACTGGGAGAGAGAGAGAGAGACGCACACTGGGCGAGAGAGAGACACGCACGCGGGGAGAGAGAGAGAAACACACACACTGGGAGAGAGAGACAAACACACACACTGGGAGAGAGAGACACACACACACACACACTGGGAGAGAGAGAGACACACACACACTGGGGGAGAGAGAGACACACACACTGGGAGAGAGAGAGACACACATACACTGGGAGAGAGAGAGACACACACACACTGGGAGAGAGAGAGACACACACACTGGGAGAGAGAGAGACACACACACTGGGAGAGAGAGAGAAAGACACACACACTGGGAGAGAGAGAGACACACACACTGGGAGAGAGAGAGACACACACACTGGGAGAGAGAGAGAGACACACTGGGAGAGAGAGAGAGACACACACACTGGGAGAGAGAGAGACACACACACACGCTGGGAGAGAGAGAGAGACACACACACACTGGGAGAGAGAGAGAGAGACACAGAGAGAGAGAGATAGACACACACACACTGGGAGAGAGAGAGACACACACACACTGGGAGAGAGAGACACACACACTGGGAGAGAGAGAGAGATACACACACTGGGAGAGAGAGAGAGAGACACACACATTGGGAGAGAGAGAGAGACACACACACTGGGAGAGAGAGAGAGACACACACACTGGGAGAGAGAGAGAGAGAGACACACACACTGGGAGAGAGAGAGAGACACACACTGGGAGAGAGAGAGACACACACACTGGGAGAGAGAGAGAGACACACACACTGGGGGAGAGAGAGACACACACACACTGGGAGAGAGAGAGAGACACGCACGCGGGGAGAGAGAGAGAGACACGCACACGGGGAGAGAGAGAGAAACACACACACTGGGAGAGAGAGACAAACACACACACTGGGAGAGAGAGAGACAAACACACACACACTGGGAGAGAGAGAGAGAGACGCACACTGGGAGAGAGAGAGAGACACACACACTGGGAGAGAGAGAGACACACACACACACTGGGAGAGAGAGAGAGAGACACACACTGGGAGAGAGAGAGACACACACACTGGGAGAGAGAGAGACACACACGGGGAGAGAGAGAGACACACACGGGGAGAGAGAGACCAACACACGGGGAGAGAGAGGCACACACACACACGGGGAGAGAGACGGAGACACACACACTCGGAGAGAGAGAGACACACACACTGGGGGAGAGAGAGAAAGACACACACACTGGGGGAGAGAGAGAGAGAGACACACACACTGGGGGAGAGAGAGAGAGACACACACACTGGGGGAGAGAGAGAGAGAAACACACATTGGGGGAGAGAGAGACACACACACATACTGGGGGAGAGAGAGACACACACACACTGGGGGAGAGAGAGAGACACACACACACTGGGGGAGAGAGAGAGACACACACACACTGGGGGAGAGAGAGACACACACACACTGGGGGAGAGAGAGAGACACACACACACTGGGGGAGAGAGAGACACACACACACTGGTGGAGAGAGAGAGAGACACACACACACTGGGGGAGAGACAGAGACACACACACTGGGGGAGAGAGAGACACACACACACTGGGAGAGAGAGAGACACACACACACGGAGAGAGAGAGACACACACACACACGGAGAGAGAGAGACACACACACACACGGGGAGAGAGAGACACACACACACTGGGGGAGAGAGAGACACACACACACGGGGAGAGAGAGACACACACACTGGGAGAGAGAGAGACACACACACACGGGGAGAGAGAGACACACACACTGGGAGAGAGAGAGAGACACACACACACTGGGGGAGAGAGAGACACACACACACGGGGAGAGAGAGAGACACACGCACACGGGGAGAGAGAGAGACACACACACACGGGGAGAGAGAGACACACACACTGGGAGGGAGAGAGAGACACACACACTGGGAGAGAGAGAGAGACACACACACTGGGAGAGAGAGAGAGAGAGAGACGCACACTGGGAGAGAGAGAGAGACGCACACTGGGAGAGAGAGAGAGACACACACACTGGGAGAGAGAGAGAGAGACACACACTGGGGGAGAGAGAGACACACACACTGGGAGAGAGAGAGACACACACTGGGAGAGAGAGAGAGAGACACACACACTGGGAGAGAGAGAGAGACACACTGGGAGAGAGAGAGACACACACACTGGGAGAGAGAGAGACACACACACACTGGGGGAGAGAGAGACACACACACACTGGGGGAGAGAGAGACACACACACTGGGAGAGAGAGAGAGACACACACTGGGAGAGAGAGAGAGACACGCACGCAGGGAGAGAGAGAGAGACACGCACACGGGGAGAGAGAGAGACACGCACACGGGGAGAGAGAGAGAAACACGCACACTGGGAGAGAGAGAGACACACACACTGGGAGAGAGAGAGAGACACACACACTGGGAGAGAGAGAGACACACACACTGGGAGAGAGAAAGACACACACACTGGGAGAGAGAGAGAAACACACACACTGGGAGAGAGAGAGACACACACACTGGGAGAGAGAGAGAGACACGCACGCAGGGAGAGAGAGAGAGACACGCACACGGGGAGAGAGAGAGAAACACACACACTGGGAGAGAGAGAGAGAGAGAGAGGCTCACACTGGGAGAGAGAGAGAGAGACGCACACTGGGAGAGAGAGAGACAAACACACACTGGGAGAGAGAGAGAGAGAGAGGCGCACACTGGGAGATAGAGAGAGAGACGCACACTGGGCGAGAGAGAGAGACGCACACTGGGCGAGAGAGAGAAACACACACTGGGGGAGAGAGAGACACACACACTGGGGGGGAGAGAGACACACACACTGGGGGGGAGAGAGAGACACACACAGTGGGAGAGAGAGAGAGAGAGACACACTGGGGGAGAGAGAGACACACACACTGGGAGAGAGAGAGAGACACACACACACTGGGAGAGAGAGAGACACACACTGGGAGAGAGAGAGACACACACACACTGGGGGAGAGAGAGACACACACACACTGGGGGAGAGAGAGACACACACACACACGGGGAGAGAGAGAGACACACACACACGGGGAGAGAGAGAGACACACACACACGGGGAGAGAGAGACACACACACTGGGAGAGAGAGAGAGACACACACTGGGAGAGAGAGAGAGAGAGAGACGCACACTGGGAGAGAGAGAGACGCACACTGGGAGAGAGAGAGACGCACACTGGGAGAGAGAGAGAGACACACACACTGGGAGAGAGAGAGAGACACACACACTGGGAGAGAGAGAGAGAGACACACACACTGGGAGAGAGAGAGACACACACACTGGGAGAGAGAGAGACACACGCACACTGGGGGAGAGAGAGAGAGACACGCACGCGGGGAGAGAGAGAGAGAAACACACACTGGGGGAGAGAGAGACACACACACTGGGAGAGAGAGAGAGAGAGACACACACATTGGGAGAGAGAGAGACACACACACTGGGAGAGAGAGAGAGACACACACACTGGGAGAGAGAGAGACACACTGGGAGAGAGAGAGAGACACACACACTGGGGGAGAGAGAGAGAGACACACACACTGGGAGAGCGAGAGAGAGACACACACACTGGGAGAGAGAGAGACACACACACTGGGAGAGAGAGAGACACACACACTGGGAGAGAGAGAGAGACACACACACTGGGGGAGAGAGAGACACACACACGCTGGGAGAGAGAGAGAGACACGCACGCGGGGAGAGAGAGAGACGCACACGGGGAGAGAGAGAGAAACACGCACACTGGGAGAGAGAGAGACAAACACACACACTGGGAGAGAGAGAGAGAGAGAGAGGCGCACACTGGGAGAGAGAGACACGCACGCGGGGAGAGAGAGACACGCACACGGGGAGAGAGAGAGAGACACACACTGGGAGAGAGAGAGACACACACACTGGGAGAGAGAGAGAGACACACACACTGGGGGAGAGAGAGACACACACACTGGGAGAGAGAGAGAGACACACACTGGGAGAGAGAGAGACATACACACACTGGGAGAGAGAGAGAGACACACACACTGGGGGAGAGAGAGACACACACACTGGGGGAGAGAGAGACACACACACTGGGAGAGAGAGAGACACACACACTGGGAGAGAGAGAGACACACACACACTGGGAGAGAGAGAGACACACACACTGGGAGAGAGAGAGACACACACACTGGGAGAGAGAGAGAGACACACACACTGGGAGAGAGAGAGACACACACTGGGAGAGAGAGAGACACACACACTGGGAGAGAGAGAGACACACACACTGGGAGAGAGAGAGACACACACACACTGGGAGAGAGAGAGAGACACGCACGCGGGGAGAGAGAGAGAGACACGCACACGGGGAGAGAGAGAGAAACACGCACACTGGGAGAGAGAGAAACACGCACACTGGGAGAGAGAGAGACACACACACTGGGAGAGAGAGAGAGACACACACACTGGGGGAGAGAGAGAGACACACACACTGGGAGAGAGAGAGACACACACACTGGGAGAGAGAGAGACACACACACACTGGGAGAGAGAGAGAGACACGCACGCAGGGAGAGAGAGAGAGACACGCACACGGGGAGAGAGAGAGAAACACGCACACTGGGAGAGAGAGAGACAAACACACACACTGGGAGAGAGAGAGAGAGAGAGGCGCACACTGGGAGAGAGAGAGAGAGACGCACACTGGGAGAGAGAGAGACAAACACACACACTGGGAGAGAGAGAGAGAGAGAGAGGTGCACACTGGGAGAGAGAGAGAGAGACGCACACTGGGCGAGAGAGAGACACGCACGCGGGGAGAGAGAGAGAGACACGCACACGAGGAGAGAGAGAGAAACACACACTGGGGGAGAGAGAGACACACACACTGGGAGAGAGAGAGAGAGACACACACATTGGGAGAGAGAGAGACACACACACACTGGGAGAGAGAGAGAGACACACACACTGGGAGAGAGAGAGACACACACTGGGAGAGAGAGAGACACACACTGGGAGAGAGAGAGAGACACACACTGGGAGAGAGAGAGAGACACACACACTGGGGGAGAGAGAGAGACACACACACACTGGGGGAGAGAGAGAGACACACACACACTGGGAGAGCGAGAGAGAGACACACACACTGGGAGAGAGAGAGACACACACACTGGGAGAGAGAGAGACACACACTGGGAGAGAGAGAGAGACACACACACTGGGGGAGAGAGAGACACACACACACTGGGAGACAGAGAGAGACACGCACGCGGGGAGAGAGAGAGACACGCACACGGGGAGAGAGAGAGAAACACACACACTGGGAGAGAGAGAGACAAACACACACACACTGGGAGAGAGAGAGAGAGAGAGACGCACACTGGGAGAGAGAGAGAGAGACACACACTGGGAGAGAGAGAGAGACACACACACACGGGGAGAGAGAGAGACACACACACACTGGGAGAGAGAGAGAGACACTCACGCGGGGAGAGAGAGAGAGACACGCACACGGGGAGATAGAGAGAAACACGCACACTGGGAGAGAGAGAGACACACACACTGGGAGAGAGAGAGAGACACACACACTGGGGGAGAGAGAGAGACACACACACTGGGAGAGAGAGAGACACACACACTGGGAGAGAGGGAGACACACACACACTGGGAGAGAGAGAGAGACACGCACGCAGGGAGAGAGAGAGAGACACGCACACGGGGAGAGAGAGAGAAACACGCACACTGGGAGAGAGAGAGACAAACACACACACTGGGAGAGAGAGAGAGAGAGAGAGGCGCACACTGGGAGAGAGAGAGAGACGCACACTGGGAGAGAGAGAGACAAACACACACACTGGGAGAGAGAGAGAGAGAGGCGCACACTGGGAGAGAGAGAGAGGCGCACACTGGGAGACAGAGAGAGAGACGCACACTGGGCGAGAGAGAGACACGCACGCGGGGAGAGAGAGAGAGACACGCACACGGGGAGAGAGAGAGAAACACACACTGGGGGAGAGAGAGACACACACACTGGGAGAGAGAGAGAGAGACACACTGGGGGAGAGAGAGACACACACACTGGGAGAGAGAGAGAGACACACACACATTGGGAGAGAGAGAGACACACACACTGGGAGAGAGAGAGACACACACTGGGAGAGAGAGAGAGAGACACACACACTGGGAGAGAGAGAGAGAGACACACACACTGGGAGAGAGAGACACACACACACTGGGGGAGAGAGACACACACACACTGGGAGAGAGAGAGAGACACGCACGCGGGGAGAGAGAAAGAGACACGCACACGGGGAGAGAGAGAGAAACACACACACTGGGAGAGAGAGAGACAAACACACACACAGTGGGAGAGAGAGAGAGAGAGAGACGCACACTGGGAGAGAGAGAGAGAGACACACACTGTGAGAGAGAGAGAGACACACACACACGGGGAGAGAGAGAGACACACACACACTGGGAGAGAGAGAGAGACACGCACGCGGGGAGAGAGAGAGAGACACGCACACGGGGAGATAGAGAGAAACACGCACACTGGGAGAGAGAGAGACACACACACTGGGAGAGAGAGAGAGACACACACACTGGGGGAGAGAGAGAGACACACACACTGGGAGAGAGAGAGACACACACACTGGGAGAGAGGGAGACACACACACACTGGGAGAGAGAGAGAGACACGCACGCAGGGAGAGAGAGAGAGACACGCACACGGGGAGAGAGAGAGAAACACGCACACTGGGAGAGAGAGAGACAAACACACACACTGGGAGAGAGAGAGAGAGAGAGAGAGAGGCGCACACTGGGAGAGAGAGAGAGACGCACACTGGGAGAGAGAGAGACAAACACACACACTGGGAGAGAGAGAGAGAGAGGCGCACACTGGGAGAGAGAGAGAGAGAGGCGCACACTGGGAGAGAGAGAGAGGCGCACACTGGGAGACAGAGAGAGAGACGCACACTGGGCGAGAGAGAGACACGCACGCGGGGAGAGAGAGAGAGACACGCACACGGGGAGAGAGAGAGAAACACACACTGGGGGAGAGAGAGACACACACACTGGGAGAGAGAGAGAGAGACACACTGGGGGAGAGAGAGACACACACACTGGGAGAGAGAGAGAGACACACACACATTGGGAGAGAGAGAGACACACACACTGGGAGAGAGAGAGACACACACTGGGAGAGAGAGAGAGAGACACACACACTGGGAGAGAGAGAGAGAGACACACACACTGGGAGAGAGAGAGACACACACACTGGGGGAGAGAGACACACACACACTGGGAGAGAGAGAGAGACACGCACGCGGGGAGAGAGAAAGAGACACGCACACGGGGAGAGAGAGAGAAACACACACTGGGAGAGAGAGAGAGAGAGAGACGCACACTGGGAGAGAGAGAGAGAGACACACACGGAGAGAGAGAGACACACACACACACGGGGAGAGAGAGAGACACACACACGGGGAGAGAGAGACACACACACACGGGGAGAGAGAGAGACACACACACACGGGGAGAGAGAGACACACACACTGGGAGAGAGAGAGAGACACACACACTGGGAGAGAGAGAGAGAGAGAGAGACGCACACTGGGAGAGAGAGAGAGAGACGCACACTGGGAGAGAGAGAGAGACACACACACTGGGAGAGAGAGAGAGACACACACACTGGGAGAGAGAGAGAGAGACACACACACTGGGAGAGAGAGAGACACACACACACTGGGAGAGAGAGAGACACACACACTGGGGGAGAGAGAGAGACACACACACTGGGAGAGAGAGAGAGACACACACACTGGGGGAGAGAGAGACACACACACTGGGAGAGAGAGAGACACACACTGGGAGAGAGAGAGACACACACACTGGGGGAGAGAGACACACACACACTGGGAGAGAGAGAGAGACACGCACGCGGGGAGAGAGAAAGAGACACGCACACGGGGAGAGAGAGAGAAACACACACTGGGAGAGAGAGAGAGAGAGAGACGCACACTGGGAGAGAGAGAGAGAGACACACACGGAGAGAGAGAGACACACACACACGGGGAGAGAGAGAGACACACACACGGGGAGAGAGAGACACACACACACGGGGAGAGAGAGAGACACACACACACGGGGAGAGAGAGACACACACACTGGGAGAGAGAGAGAGACACACACACTGGGAGAGAGAGAGAGAGAGAGAGACGCACACTGGGAGAGAGAGAGAGAGACGCACACTGGGAGAGAGAGAGAGACACACACACTGGGAGAGAGAGAGAGACACACACACTGGGAGAGAGAGAGAGAGACACACACACTGGGAGAGAGAGAGACACACACACACTGGGAGAGAGAGAGACACACACACTGGGGGAGAGAGAGAGACACACACACTGGGAGAGAGAGAGAGACACACACACTGGGGGAGAGAGAGACACACACACTGGGAGAGAGAGAGAGACACACACTGGGAGAGAGAGAGACACACACACACTGGGGGAGAGAGAGAGACACACACACTGGGAGAGAGAGAGACACACACACTGGGAGAGAGAGAGAGACACACACACTGGGAGAGAGAGAGACACACACACTGGGAGAGAGAGAGACACACACACTGGGAGAGAGAGAGACACACACACTGGGAGAGAGAGAGACACACACACTGGGAGAGAGAGAGACACACACACACTGGGAGAGAGAGAGAGACACGCATGCGGGGAGAGAGAGAGAGACACGCACGCGGGGATAGAGAGAGAGACACGCACACGGGGAGAGAGAGAGAAACACGCACACTGGGAGAGAGAGAGACACACACACTGGGAGAGAGAGAGACACACACACTGGGAGAGAGAGAGACACACACACTGGGAGAGAGAGAGAGACACACACACTGGGGGAGAGAGAGAGACACACACACTGGGAGAGAGAGACACACACACACTGGGAGAGAGAGAGACACACACACTGGGAGAGAGAGACACACACACACTGGGAGAGAGAGAGACACACACACTGGGAGAGAGAGAGACACACACACACTGGGAGAGAGAGAGAGACACGCACGCAGGGAGAGAGAGAGACAAACACACACACTGGGGGAGAGAGAGAGAGAGAGAGGCGCACACTGGGAGAGAGAGAGAGAGAGACGCACACTGGGAGAGATAGAGACAAACACACACACTGGGAGAGAGAGAGAGAGAGAGGCGCACACTGGGAGAGAGAGAGAGACACGCACACTGGGAGAGATAGAGACAAACACACACACTGGGAGAGAGAGAGACACACACACACTGGGAGAGAGAGAGAGACACGCACGCAGGGAGAGAGAGAGAAACACGCACACTGGGAGAGAGAGAGACAAACACGCACACTGGGGGAGAGAGAGAGAGAGAGAGGCGCACACTGGGAGAGAGAGAGAGAGACGCACACTGGGAGAGATAGAGACAAACACACACACTGGGAGAGAGAGAGAGAGAGAGGCGCACACTGGGAGAGAGAGAGAGAGACGCACACTGGGAGAGATAGAGACAAACACACACACTGGGAGAGAGAGAGAGAGAGAGGCGCACACTGGGAGAGAGAGAGAGAGACGCACACTGGGCGAGAGAGAGACACGCACGCGGGGAGAGAGAGAGAGACACGCACACGGGGAGAGAGAGAGAAACACACACTGGGGGAGAGAGAGACACACACACTGGGAGAGAGAGAGAGAGACACACTGGGGGAGAGAGAGACACACACACACTGGGAGAGAGAGAGACACACACACACTGGGAGAGAGAGAGAGAGACACACACATTGGGAGAGAGAGAGACACACACACACTGGGAGAGAGAGAGAGACACACACACTGGGAGAGAGAGAGACACACACTGGGAGAGAGAGAGACACACACTGGGAGAGAGAGAGACACACACTGGGAGAGAGAGAGAGACACACACTGGGAGAGAGAGAGAGACACACACTGGGGGAGAGAGAGAGAGACACACACACTGGGAGAGAGAGAGAGACACACACACACTGGGAGAGAGAGAGAGACACACACTGGGAGAGAGAGAGACACACACACTGGGAGAGAGAGAGAGACACACACACTGGGGGAGAGCGAGACACACACACACTGGGAGAGAGAGAGAGACACGCACGCGGGGAGAGAGAGAGAGACACGCACACGGGGAGAGAGAGAGAAACACACACACTGGGAGAGAGAGAGAGACAAACACACACACACTGGGAGAGAGAGAGAGAGAGAGAGAGAGAGACACAGGGAGAGAGAGAGAGACACACACACTGGGAGAGAGTGAGACACACGCACGCGGGGAGAGAGAGAGAGACACGCACGCGGGGAGAGAGAGAGAGACACGCACACGGGGAGAGAGAGAGAAACACACACACTGGGAGAGAGAGAGAGACAAACACACACACACTGGGAGAGAGAGAGAGAGAGAGAGAGACGCACACTGGGAGAGAGAGAGAGAGACACACACTGGGAGAGAGAGAGACACACACACACTGGGAGAGAGAGAGACACACACACACTGGGAGAGAGAGAGACACACACACTGGGAGAGAGAGAGACACACACACTGGGAGAGAGAGAGACACACACGGGGAGAGAGAGACACACACACGGGGAGAGAGAGACCAACACACGGGGAGAGAGAGGCACACACACACACGGGGAGAGAGAGGGAGACACACACACTCGGAGAGAGAGAGAGAGAGAGAGAGACGCACACTGGGAGAGAGAGAGAGAGACACACACTGGGAGAGAGAGAGACACACACACACTGGGAGAGAGAGAGACACACACACACTGGGAGAGAGAGAGACACACACACTGGGAGAGAGAGAGACACACACACTGGGAGAGAGAGAGACACACACGGGGAGAGAGAGACACACACACGGGGAGAGAGAGACCAACACACGGGGAGAGAGAGGCACACACACACACGGGGAGAGAGAGGGAGACACACACACTCGGAGAGAGAGAGACACACACACTGGGGGAGAGAGAGAGAGACACACACACTGGGGGAGAGAGAGAGAGACACACACATTGGGGGAGAGAGAGACACACACACACTGGGGGAGAGAGAGACACACGCACACTGGGGGAGAGAGAGAGAGACACACACACTGGGGGAGAGAGAGAGACACACACACACTGGGGGAGAGAGAGAGACACACACACACTGGGGGAGAGAGAGACACACACACTGGGGGAGAGAGAGAGAGACACACACACTGGGGGAGAGAGAGAGACACACACACTGGGGGAGAGAGAGAGACACACACACTGGGGGAGAGAGAGAGACACACACACACTGGGAGAGAGAGAGAGACACACACACACGGGGAGAGAGAGACACACACACACTGGGGGAGAGAGAGACACACACACACGGGGAGAGAGAGACACGCACACGGGGAGAGAGAGAGAAACACGCACACTGGGAGAGAGAGAGACAAACACACACACTGGGAGAGAGAGAGAGAGAGAGGCGCACACTGGGAGAGAGAGAGAGAGACGCACACTGGGAGAGAGAGAGAGACACGCACACGGGGAGAGAGAGAGAAACACAAACTGGGGAGAGAGAGACACACACACTGGGAGAGAGAGAGAGACAGACACTGGGGGAGAGAGAGACACACACACTGGGAGAGAGAGAGAGAGACACACACATTGGGAGAGAGAGAGACACACACACTGGGAGAGAGAGAGAGACACACACACTGGGAGAGAGAGAGACACACACTGGGAGAGAGAGAGACACACACTGGGAGAGAGAGAGAGACACACACACTGGGGGAGAGAGAGAGAGACACACACACTGGGAGAGCGAGAGAGAGACACACACACTGGGAGAGAGAGAGACACACACACTGGGAGAGAGAGAGACACACACACTGGGAGAGAGAGATAGACACACACACTGGGGGAGAGAGAGACACACACACTGGGAGAGAGAGAGAGACACACACACTGGGAGAGAGAGACACACACACACTGGGAGAGAGAGAGAGACACGCACGCGGGGAGAGAGAGAGAGACACGCACACGGGGAGAGAGAGAGAAACACACACACTGGGAGAGAGAGAGACAAACAAACACACACTGGGAGAGAGAGAGAGAGAGAGACGCACACTGGGAGAGAGAGAGAGAGACACACACTGGGAGAGAGAGAGACACACACACACACGGGGAGAGAGAGAGACACACACACGGGGAGAGAGAGAGACACACACACGGGGAGAGAGAGAGACACACACACACTGGGAGAGAGAGAGAGACACGCACGCGGGGAGAGAGAGGGAGACACGCACACGGGGAGAGAGAGAGAAACACGCACACTGGGAGAGAGAGAGACACACACACTGGGAGAGAGAGAGAGACACACACACTGGGGGAGAGAGAGAGACACACACACTGGGAGAGAGAGAGACACACACACTGGGAGAGAGAGAGACACGCACGCAGGGAGAGAGAGAGAGACACGCACACGGGGAGAGAGAGAGAAACACACACGGGGAGAGAGAGACACACACACTGGGAGAGAGAGAGAGAGACACACTGGGGGAGAGAGAGACACACACACTGGGAGAGAGAGAGACACACATACACTGGGAGAGAGAGAGAGACACACACACTGGGAGAGAGAGAGACACACACACTGGGGGAGAGAGTGACACACACACTGGGAGAGAGAGAGAGAGACACACTGGGGGAGAGAGAGACACACACACTGGGAGAGAGAGAGACACACACACACTGAGAGAGAGAGACACACACACTGGGAGAGAGAGAGACACACACACTGGGAGAGAGAGAGACACACACTGGGAGAGAGAGAGACACACACACACTGGGAGAGAGAGAGAGACACACACACTGGGGGAGAGAGAGACACACACTGGGAGAGAGAGACACACACACACTGGGGGAGAGAGAGAGAGACACACACACTGGGAGAGAGAGAGAGAGACACACACACTGGGAGAGAGAGAGAGACACACACTGGGAGAGAGAGAGAGACACACACTGGGAGAGAGAGAGACACACACACTGGGAGAGAGAGAGAGACACACACACTGGGGGAGAGAGCGACACACACACACTGGGAGAGAGAGAGACACACACACACTGGGAGAGAGAGAGAGACACGCACGCGGGGAGAGAGAAAGAGACACGCACACGGGGAGAGAGAGAGAAACACACACACTGGGAGAGAGAGAGAGAGAGAGAGAGAGAGACGCACACTGGGAGAGAGAGAGAGAGAGACGCACACTGGGAGAGAGAGAGAGAGACACACACTGGGAGAGAGAGAGACACACACACACACGGGGAGAGAGAGAGACACACACACGGGGAGAGAGAGAGACACACACACGGGGAGAGAGAGAGACACACACACACGGGGAGAGAGAGACACACACACTGGGAGAGAGAGAGAGACGCACACTGGGAGAGAGAGAGAGAGACGCACACTGGGAGAGAGAGACACACACACGCACACTGGGAGAGAGAGAGAGAGACACACACACTGGGAGAGAGAGAGACACACACACTGGGAGAGAGAGACAGACACACACTGGGGGAGAGAGAGACACACACACTGGGAGAGAGAGAGAGACACACACTGGGAGAGAGAGAGAGACACACACACTGGGGGAGAGAGAGAGACACACACACTGGGAGAGAGAGAGACACACACACTGGGAGAGAGAGAGACACACACACTGGGAGAGAGAGAGAGACACACACACTGGGAGAGAGAGAGACACACACACTGGGAGAGAGAGAGACACACACACTGGGAGAGAGAGAGACACACACACTGGGAGAGAGAGAGACACACACACTGGGAGAGAGAGAGACACACACACTCGGAGAGAGAGAGACACACACACTGGGGGAGAGAGAGAGAGACACACACACTGGGGGAGAGAGAGAGAGACACACACATTGGGGGAGAGAGAGACACACACACACTGGGGGAGAGAGAGACACACGCACACTGGGGGAGAGAGAGAGACACACACACACTGGGGGAGAGAGAGAGACACACACACACTGGGGGAGAGAGAGAGACACACACACACTGGGGGAGAGAGAGACACACACACTGGGGGAGAGAGAGAGAGACACACACACTGGGGGAGAGAGAGAGACACACACACTGGGGGAGAGAGAGAGACACACACACACTGGGAGAGAGAGAGAGACACACACACACGGGGAGAGAGAGACACACACACACTGGGGGAGAGAGAGACACACACACACGGGGAGAGAGAGACACACACACTGGGAGAGAGAGAGACACACACACACTGGGAGAGAGAGAGAGACACACACACTGGGAGAGAGAGAGACACACACACTGGGAGAGAGAGAGACACACACACACTCGGTGAGAGAGAGAGAGAGACATGGGGTGAGAGAGACACGCACACGGGGTGAGATAGAGACAAACACACACACTGGGAGAGAGAGAGAGAGAGAGGCGCACACTGGGAGAGAGAGAGAGAGACGCACACTGGGAGAGATAGAGACAAACACACACACTGGGAGAGAGAGAGAGAGAGAGGCGCACACTGGGAGAGAGAGAGAGAGACGCACACTGGGCGAGAGAGAGACACGCACGCGGGGAGAGAGAGAGAGACACGCACACGGGGAGAGAGAGAGAAACACACACTGGGGGAGAGAGAGACACACACACTGGGAGAGAGAGAGAGAGACACACTGGGGGAGAGAGAGACACACACACACTGGGAGAGAGAGAGACACACACACACTGGGAGAGAGAGAGAGAGACACACACATTGGGAGAGAGAGAGACACACACACACTGGGAGAGAGAGAGAGACACACACACTGGGAGAGAGAGAGACACACACTGGGAGAGAGAGAGACACACACTGGGAGAGAGAGAGACACACACTGGGGGAGAGAGAGAGACACACACTGGGAGAGAGAGAGAGACACACACTGGGGGAGAGAGAGAGAGACACACACACTGGGAGAGAGAGAGACACACACACACTGGGAGAGAGAGAGAGACACACACTGGGAGAGAGAGAGACACACACACTGGGAGAGAGAGAGAGACACACACTGGGGGAGAGCGAGACACACACACACTGGGAGAGAGAGAGACACACACACTGGGAGAGAGAGAGACACACACACTGGGAGAGAGAGAGACACACACGGGGAGAGAGAGACACACACACGGGGAGAGAGAGACCAACACACGGGGAGAGAGAGGCACACACACACACGGGGAGAGAGAGGGAGACACACACACTCGGAGAGAGAGAGACACACACACTGGGGGAGAGAGAGAGAGACACACACACTGGGGGAGAGAGAGAGAGACACACACATTGGGGGAGAGAGAGACACACACACACTGGGGGAGAGAGAGACACACGCACACTGGGGGAGAGAGAGAGAGACACACACACTGGGGGAGAGAGAGAGACACACACACACTGGGGGAGAGAGAGAGACACACACACACTGGGGGAGAGAGAGACACACACACTGGGGGAGAGAGAGAGAGACACACACACTGGGGGAGAGAGAGAGACACACACACTGGGGGAGAGAGAGAGACACACACACTGGGGGAGAGAGAGAGACACACACACACTGGGAGAGAGAGAGAGACACACACACACGGGGAGAGAGAGACACACACACACTGGGGGAGAGAGAGACACACACACACGGGGAGAGAGAGACACGCACACGGGGAGAGAGAGAGAAACACGCACACTGGGAGAGAGAGAGACAAACACACACACTGGGAGAGAGAGAGAGAGAGAGGCGCACACTGGGAGAGAGAGAGAGAGACGCACACTGGGCGAGAGAGAGACACGCACGCGGGGAGAGAGAGAGAGACACGCACACGGGGAGAGAGAGAGAAACACAAACTGGGGAGAGAGAGACACACACACTGGGAGAGAGAGAGAGACAGACACTGGGGGAGAGAGAGACACACACACTGGGAGAGAGAGAGAGAGACACACACATTGGGAGAGAGAGAGACACACACACTGGGAGAGAGAGAGAGACACACACACTGGGAGAGAGAGAGACACACACTGGGAGAGAGAGAGACACACACTGGGAGAGAGAGAGAGACACACACACTGGGGGAGAGAGAGAGAGACACACACACTGGGAGAGCGAGAGAGAGACACACACACTGGGAGAGAGAGAGACACACACACTGGGAGAGAGAGAGACACACACACTGGGAGAGAGAGATAGACACACACACTGGGGGAGAGAGAGACACACACACTGGGAGAGAGAGAGAGACACACACACTGGGAGAGAGAGACACACACACACTGGGAGAGAGAGAGAGACACGCACGCGGGGAGAGAGAGAGAGACACGCACACGGGGAGAGAGAGAGAAACACACACACTGGGAGAGAGAGAGACAAACAAACACACACTGGGAGAGAGAGAGAGAGAGAGACGCACACTGGGAGAGAGAGAGAGAGACACACACTGGGAGAGAGAGAGACACACACACACACGGGGAGAGAGAGAGACACACACACGGGGAGAGAGAGAGACACACACACGGGGAGAGAGAGAGACACACACACACTGGGAGAGAGAGAGAGACACGCACGCGGGGAGAGAGAGGGAGACACGCACACGGGGAGAGAGAGAGAAACACGCACACTGGGAGAGAGAGAGACACACACACTGGGAGAGAGAGAGAGACACACACACTGGGGGAGAGAGAGAGACACACACACTGGGAGAGAGAGAGACACACACACTGGGAGAGAGAGAGACACACACACACTGGGAGAGAGAGAGAGACACGCACGCAGGGAGAGAGAGAGAGACACGCACACGGGGAGAGAGAGAGAAACACGCACACTGGGAGAGAGAGAGACAAACACACACACTGGGAGAGAGAGAGAGAGAGAGACGCACACTGGGAGAGAGAGAGAGAGACGCACACTGGGAGAGAGAGAGACAAACACACACACTGGGGGAGAGAGAGAGAGAGAGAGGCGCACACTGGGAGAGAGAGAGAGAGACGCATACTGGGAGAGAGAGAGAGAGAGACGCACACTGGGAGAGAGAGAGAGAGAGAGGCGCACACTGGGAGAGAGAGAGAGAGACGCACACTGGGCGAGAGAGAGACACGCACGCGGGGAGAGAGAGAGAGACACGCACACGGGGAGAGAGAGAGAAACACACACGGGGAGAGAGAGACACACACACTGGGAGAGAGAGAGAGAGACACACTGGGGGAGAGAGAGACACACACACTGGGAGAGAGAGAGACACACATACACTGGGAGAGAGAGAGAGACACACACACTGGGAGAGAGAGAGACACACACACTGGGGGAGAGAGTGACACACACACTGGGAGAGAGAGAGAGAGACACACTGGGGGAGAGAGAGACACACACACTGGGAGAGAGAGAGACACACACACACTGAGAGAGAGAGACACACACACTGGGAGAGAGAGAGACACACACACTGGGAGAGAGAGAGACACACACTGGGAGAGAGAGAGACACACACACACTGGGAGAGAGAGAGAGACACACACACTGGGGGAGAGAGAGACACACACTGGGAGAGAGAGACACACACACACTGGGGGAGAGAGAGAGAGACACACACACTAGGAGAGAGAGAGAGAGACACACACACTGGGAGAGAGAGAGAGACACACACTGGGAGAGAGAGAGAGACACACACTGGGAGAGAGAGAGACACACACACTGGGAGAGAGAGAGAGACACACACACTGGGGGAGAGAGAGACACACACACACTGGGAGAGAGAGAGACACACACACACTGGGAGAGAGAGAGAGACACGCACGCGGGGAGAGAGAAAGAGACACGCACACGGGGAGAGAGAGAGAAACACACACACTGGGAGAGAGAGAGAGAGAGAGAGAGAGAGACGCACACTGGGAGAGAGAGAGAGAGACGCACACTGGGAGAGAGAGAGAGAGACACACACTGGGAGAGAGAGAGACACACACACACACGGGGAGAGAGAGAGACACACACACGGGGAGAGAGAGAGACACACACACGGGGAGAGAGAGAGACACACACACACGGGGAGAGAGAGACACACACACTGGGAGAGAGAGAGAGACGCACACTGGGAGAGAGAGAGAGAGACGCACACTGGGAGAGAGAGACACACACACGCACACTGGGAGAGAGAGAGAGAGACACACACACTGGGAGAGAGAGAGACACACACACTGGGAGAGAGAGACAGACACACACTGGGGGAGAGAGAGACACACACACTGGGAGAGAGAGAGAGACACACACTGGGAGAGAGAGAGAGACACACACACTGGGGGAGAGAGAGAGACACACACACTGGGAGAGAGAGAGACACACACACTGGGAGAGAGAGAGACACACACACTGGGAGAGAGAGAGAGACACACACACTGGGAGAGAGAGAGACACACACACTGGGAGAGAGAGAGACACACACACTGGGAGAGAGAGAGACACACACACTGGGAGAGAGAGAGACACACACACTGGGAGAGAGAGAGACACACACACTCGGAGAGAGAGAGACACACACACTGGGGGAGAGAGAGAGAGACACACACACTGGGGGAGAGAGAGAGAGACACACACATTGGGGGAGAGAGAGACACACACACACTGGGGGAGAGAGAGACACACGCACACTGGGGGAGAGAGAGAGACACACACACACTGGGGGAGAGAGAGAGACACACACACACTGGGGGAGAGAGAGAGACACACACACACTGGGGGAGAGAGAGACACACACACTGGGGGAGAGAGAGAGAGACACACACACTGGGGGAGAGAGAGAGACACACACACTGGGGGAGAGAGAGAGACACACACACACTGGGAGAGAGAGAGAGACACACACACACGGGGAGAGAGAGACACACACACACTGGGGGAGAGAGAGACACACACACACGGGGAGAGAGAGACACACACACTGGGAGAGAGAGAGACACACACACACTGGGAGAGAGAGAGAGACACACACACTGGGAGAGAGAGAGACACACACACTGGGAGAGAGAGAGACACACACACACTCGGTGAGAGAGAGAGAGAGACATGGGGTGAGAGAGACACGCACACGGGGTGAGATAGAGACAAACACACACACTGGGAGAGAGAGAGAGAGAGAGGCGCACACTGGGAGAGAGAGAGAGAGACGCACACTGGGAGAGATAGAGACAAACACACACACTGGGAGAGAGAGAGAGAGAGAGGCGCACACTGGGAGAGAGAGAGAGAGACGCACACTGGGCGAGAGAGAGACACGCACGCGGGGAGAGAGAGAGAGACACGCACACGGGGAGAGAGAGAGAAACACACACTGGGGGAGAGAGAGACACACACACTGGGAGAGAGAGAGAGAGACACACTGGGGGAGAGAGAGACACACACACACTGGGAGAGAGAGAGACACACACACACTGGGAGAGAGAGAGAGAGACACACACATTGGGAGAGAGAGAGACACACACACACTGGGAGAGAGAGAGAGACACACTGGGAGAGAGAGAGACACACACTGGGAGAGAGAGAGACACACACTGGGGGAGAGAGAGAGACACACACTGGGAGAGAGAGAGAGACACACACTGGGGGAGAGAGAGAGAGACACACACACTGGGAGAGAGAGAGACACACACACACTGGGAGAGAGAGAGAGACACACACTGGGAGAGAGAGAGACACACACACTGGGAGAGAGAGAGAGACACACACTGGGGGAGAGCGAGACACACACACACTGGGAGAGAGAGAGAGAGACACGCACGCGGGGAGAGAGAGAGAGACACGCACACGGGGAGAGAGAGAGAAACACACACACTGGGAGAGAGAGAGAGACAAACAAACACACTGGGAGAGAGAGAGACAAACACACACACACTGGGAGAGAGAGAGAGAGAGAGAGAGAGACGCACACTGGGAGAGAGAGAGAGAGACACACACTGGGAGAGAGAGAGACACACACACACTGGGGGAGAGAGAGACACACACACTGGGAGAGAGAGAGACACACACACTGGGAGAGAGAGAGACACACACGGGGAGAGAGAGACACACACACGGGGAGAGAGAGACCAACACACGGGGAGAGAGAGGCACACACACACACGGGGAGAGAGAGGGAGACACACACACTCGGAGAGAGAGAGACACACACACTGGGGGAGAGAGAGAGAGACACACACACTGGGGGAGAGAGAGAGAGACACACACATTGGGGGAGAGAGAGACACACACACACTGGGGGAGAGAGAGACACACGCACACTGGGGGAGAGAGAGAGAGACACACACACTGGGGGAGAGAGAGAGACACACACACACTGGGGGAGAGAGAGACACACACACACACTGGGGGAGAGAGAGACACACACACTGGGGGAGAGAGAGAGAGACACACACACTGGGGGAGAGAGAGAGACACACACACACTGGGAGAGAGAGAGAGACACACACACACGGGGAGAGAGAGACACACACACACTGGGGGAGAGAGAGACACACACACACGGGGAGAGAGAGACACGCACACGGGGAGAGAGAGAGAAACACGCACACTGGGAGAGAGAGAGACAAACACACACACTGGGAGAGAGAGAGAGAGAGAGGCGCACACTGGGAGAGAGAGAGAGAGACGCACACTGGGCGAGAGAGAGACACGCACGCGGGGAGAGAGAGAGAGACACGCACACGGGGAGAGAGAGAGAAACACACACTGGGGAGAGAGAGACACACACACTGGGAGAGAGAGAGAGAGACACACACATTGGGAGAGAGAGACACACACACAGTGAGAGAGAGAGAGAGACACACACACACTGGGAGAGAGAGAGACACACACTGGGAGAGAGAGAGAGACACACACACTGGGGGAGAGAGAGAGAGACACACACACTGGGGGAGAGAGAGAGAGACACACACACTGGGAGAGCGAGAGAGAGACACACACACTGGGAGAGAGAGAGACACACACACTGGGAGAGAGAGAGACACACACACTGGGAGAGAGAGATAGACACACACACTGGGGGAGAGAGAGACACACACACTGGGAGAGAGAGAGAGACACACACACTGGGAGAGAGAGACACACACACACTGGGAGAGAGAGAGAGACACGCACGCGGGGAGAGAGAGAGAGACACGCACACGGGGAGAGAGAGAGAAACACACACACTGGGAGAGAGAGAGACAAACACACACACACTGGGAGAGAGAGAGAGAGAGAGACGCACACTGGGAGAGAGAGAGAGAGACACACACTGGGAGAGAGAGAGACACACACACACACGGGGAGAGAGAGAGACACACACACGGGGAGAGAGAGAGACACACACACGGGGAGAGAGAGAGACACACACACACTGGGAGAGAGAGAGAGACACGCACGCGGGGAGAGAGAGGGAGACACGCACACGGGGAGAGAGAGAGAAACACGCACACTGGGAGAGAGAGAGACACACACACTGGGAGAGAGAGAGACACACACACTGGGAGAGAGAGAGAGACACACACACTGGGGGAGAGAGAGAGACACACACACTGGGAGAGAGAGAGACACACACACTGGGAGAGAGAGAGACACACACACACTGGGAGAGAGAGAGAGACACGCACGCAGGGAGAGAGAGAGAGACACGCACACGGGGAGAGGGAGAGAAACACGCACACTGGGAGAGAGAGAGACAAACACACACACTGGGAGAGAGAGAGAGAGAGACGCACACTGGGAGAGAGAGAGAGAGACGCACACTGGGAGAGAGAGAGACAAACACACACACTGGGAGAGAGAGAGACAAACACACACACTGGGAGAGAGAGAGAGGCGCACACTGGGAGAGAGAGAGAGAGACGCACACTGGGAGAGAGAGAGAGAGACGCACACTGGGAGAGAGAGAGAGAGAGAGGCGCACACTGGGAGAGAGAGAGAGAGACGCACACTGGGCGAGAGAGAGACACGCACGCGGGGAGAGAGAGAGAGACACGCACACGGGGAGAGAGAGAGAAACACACACTGGGGGAGAGAGAGACACACACACTGGGAGAGAGAGAGACACACATACACTGGGAGAGAGAGAGAGACACACACACTGGGAGAGAGAGAGACACACACACTGGGGGAGAGAGTGACACACACACTGGGAGAGAGAGAGAGAGACACACTGGGGGAGAGAGAGACACACACACTGGGAGAGAGAGAGACACACACACACTGGGAGAGAGAGAGAGACACACACACTGGGAGAGAGAGAGACACACACACACTGGGAGAGAGAGAGAGACACACACACTGGGGGAGAGAGAGACACACACACACTGGGAGAGAGAGAGAGACACACACACTGGGGGAGAGAGAGACACACACTGGGAGAGAGAGACACACACACACTGGGGGAGAGAGAGAGAGACACACACACTGGGAGAGAGAGAGAGAGACACACACACTGGGAGAGAGAGAGAGACACACACTGGGAGAGAGAGAGACACACACACTGGGAGAGAGAGAGAGACACACACACTGGGGGAGAGAGAGACACACACACACTGGGAGAGAGAGAGACACACACACACTGGGAGAGAGAGAGAGACACGCACGCGGGGAGAGAGAAAGAGACACGCACACGGGGAGAGAGAGAGAAACACACACACTGGGAGAGAGAGAGAGAGAGAGACGCACACTGGGAGAGAGAGAGAGAGACACACACTGGGAGAGAGAGAGACACACACACGGGGAGAGAGAGAGACACACACACGGGGAGAGAGAGAGACACACACACGGGGAGAGAGAGAGACACACACACACGGGGAGAGAGAGACACACACACTGGGAGAGAGAGAGAGACGCACACTGGGAGAGAGAGAGAGAGACGCACACTGGGAGAGAGAGACACACACACACACACTGGGAGAGAGAGAGAGAGACACACACACTGGGAGAGAGAGAGACACACACACTGGGAGAGAGAGAGACACACACACACTGGGGGAGAGAGAGACACACACACTGGGAGAGAGAGAGAGACACACACTGGGAGAGAGAGAGAGACACACACACTGGGGGAGAGAGAGAGACACACACACTGGGAGAGAGAGAGAGACACACACACTGGGAGAGAGAGAGAGACACACACACTGGGAGAGAGAGAGACACACACACTGGGAGAGAGAGAGACACACACACTGGGAGAGAGAGAGACACACACACTGGGAGAGAGAGAGACACACACACTCGGAGAGAGAGAGACACACACACTGGGGGAGAGACAGAGAGACACACACACTGGGGGAGAGAGAGAGAGACACACACATTGGGGGAGAGAGAGACACACACACACTGGGGGAGAGAGAGACACACGCACACTGGGGGAGAGAGAGAGAGACACACACACTGGGGGAGAGAGAGAGACACACACACACTGGGGGAGAGAGAGAGACACACACACACTGGGGGAGAGAGAGACACACACACTGGGGGAGAGAGAGAGAGACACACACACTGGGGGAGAGAGAGAGACACACACACTGGGGGAGAGAGAGAGACACACACACACTGGGAGAGAGAGAGACACACACACACACGGGGAGAGAGAGACACACACACACTGGGAGAGAGAGAGACACACACACACTGGGAGAGAGAGAGAGACACACACACTGGGAGAGAGAGAGACACACACACTGGGAGAGAGAGAGACACACACACACTCGGTGAGAGAGAGAGAGAGACACGCACACGGGGTGAGAGAGAGACACGCACACGAGAGAGAGAGAGACACACACGGGGAGAGAGAGAGACACACACACGGGGAGAGAGAGAGAGACACACGGGGAGAGAGAGAGAGACACACTGGGAGAGAGAGAGAGACACACGGGGAGAGAGAGAGACACACACACTGGGAGAGAGAGACACACACACACACTGGGAGAGAGAGGGAGACACACACACTGGGAGAGACAGAGAGAGAGAGAGACGCACACTGGGAGAGAGAGAGAGACACACACTGGGAGAGAGAGAGACACACACACTGGGAGAGAGAGAGACACACACACTGGGAGAGAGAGAGACACACACACACTGGGAGAGAGAGAGAGACACGCACACGGGGAGAGAGAGAGAAACACGCACACTGGGAGAGAGAGAAACACGCACACTGGGAGAGAGAGAGACACACACACTGGGAGAGAGAGAGAGAGACACACACACTGGGAGAGAGAGAGACACACACACTGGGAGAGAGAGAGACACACACACACTGGGAGAGAGAGAGAGACACGCACACGGGGAGAGAGAGAGAAACACACACACTGGGAGAGAGAGAGAGACACACACACTGGGAGAGAGAGAGAGACACACACACTGGGAGAGAGAGAGACACACACACTGGGGGAGAGAGAGAGACACACACACTGGGAGAGAGAGAGACACACACACTGGGAGAGAGAGAGAGACACACACACTGGGAGAGAGAGAGAGACACGCACACGGGGAGAGAGAGAGAAACACGCACACTGGGAGAGAGAGAGACAAACACGCACACTGGGAGAGAGAGAGAGAGACGCACGCGGGGAGAGAGAGAGAGACACGCACACGGGGAGAGAGAGAGAAACACACACTGGGGAGAGAGAGACACACACACTGGGAGAGAGAGAGAGACAGACACTGGGGGAGAGAGAGACACACACACTGGGAGAGAGAGAGAGAGACACACACATTGGGAGAGAGAGAGACACACACACTGGGAGAGAGAGAGAGACACACACACTGGGAGAGAGAGAGACACACACTGGGAGAGAGAGAGACACACACTGGGAGAGAGAGAGAGACACACACACTGGGGGAGAGAGAGAGAGACACACACACTGGGGGAGAGAGAGAGAGACACACACACTGGGAGAGCGAGAGAGAGACACACACACTGGGAGAGAGAGAGACACACACACTGGGAGAGAGAGAGACACACACACTGGGAGAGAGAGATAGACACACACACTGGGGGAGAGAGACACACACACTGGGAGAGAGAGAGAGACACACACACTGGGAGAGAGAGACACACACACACTGGGAGAGAGAGAGAGACACGCACGCGGGGAGAGAGAGAGAGACACGCACACGGGGAGAGAGAGAGAAACACACACACTGGGAGAGAGAGAGACAAACACACACACACTGGGAGAGAGAGAGAGAGAGAGAGACGCACACTGGGAGAGAGAGAGAGAGACACACACTGGGAGAGAGAGAGACACACACACACACGGGGAGAGAGAGAGAGAGAGAGACGCACACTGGGAGAGAGAGAGAGAGACACACACTGGGAGAGAGAGAGACACACACACGGGGAGAGAGAGAGACACACACACGGGGAGAGAGAGAGACACACACACACTGGGAGAGAGAGAGAGACACGCACGCGGGGAGAGAGAGGGAGACACGCACACGGGGAGAGAGAGAGAAACACGCACACTGGGAGAGAGAGAGACACACACACTGGGAGAGAGAGAGAGACACACACACTGGGGGAGAGAGAGAGACACACACACTGGGAGAGAGAGAGACACACACACGGGGAGAGAGAGAGACACACACACGGGGAGAGAGAGAGACACACACACACTGGGAGAGAGAGAGAGACACGCACGCGGGGAGAGAGAGGGAGACACGCACACGGGGAGAGAGAGAGAAACACGCACACTGGGAGAGAGAGAGACACACACACTGGGAGAGAGAGAGAGACACACACACTGGGGGAGAGAGAGAGACACACACACTGGGAGAGAGAGAGACACACACACTGGGAGAGAGAGAGACACACACACACTGGGAGAGAGAGAGACACACACACACGGGGAGAGAGAGAGACACACACACGGGGAGAGAGAGAGACACACACACGGGGAGAGAGAGAGACACACACACACTGGGAGAGAGAGAGAGACACGCACGCGGGGAGAGAGAGGGAGACACGCACACGGGGAGAGAGAGAGAAACACGCACACTGGGAGAGAGAGAGACACACACACTGGGAGAGAGAGAGAGACACACACACTGGGGGAGAGAGAGAGACACACACACTGGGAGAGAGAGAGACACACACACTGGGAGAGAGAGAGACACACACACACTGGGAGAGAGAGAGAGACACGCACGCAGGGAGAGAGAGAGAGACACGCACGCAGGGAGAGAGAGAGAGACACGGACACGGGGAGAGAGAGAGAAACACGCACACTGGGAGAGAGAGAGACAAACACACACACTGGGAGAGAGAGAGAGAGAGAGACGCACACTGGGAGAGAGAGAGAGAGACGCACACTGGGAGAGAGAGAGACAAACACACACACTGGGAGAGAGAGAGAGAGAGGCGCACACTGGGAGAGAGAGAGAGAGACGCACACTGGGAGAGAGAGAGAGAGACGCACACTGGGAGAGAGAGAGAGAGAGAGGCGCACACTGGGAGAGAGAGAGAGAGACGCACACTGGGCGAGAGAGAGACACGCACGCGGGGAGAGAGAGAGAGACACGCACACGGGGAGAGAGAGAGAAACACACACTGGGGGAGAGAGAGACACACACACTGGGAGAGAGAGAGAGAGACACACTGGGGGAGAGAGAGACACACACACTGGGAGAGAGAGAGACACACATACACTGGGAGAGAGAGAGAGACACACACACTGGGAGAGAGAGAGACACACACACTGGGGGAGAGAGTGACACACACACTGGGAGAGAGAGAGAGACACACACTGGGGGAGAGAGAGACACACACACTGGGAGAGAGAGAGACACACACACACTGGGAGAGAGAGAGAGACACGCACACGGGGAGAGAGAGAGAAACACGCACACTGGGAGAGAGAGAAACACGCACACTGGGAGAGAGAGAGACACACACACTGGGAGAGAGAGAGAGAGACACACACCCTGGGAGAGAGAGAGACACACACACTGGGAGAGAGAGAGACACACACACACGGGGAGAGAGAGAGAGACACGCACACGGGGAGAGAGAGAGAAACACACACACTGGGAGAGAGAGAGAGACACACACACTGGGAGAGAGAGAGAGACACACACACTGGGAGAGAGAGAGAGACACACACACTGGGAGAGAGAGAGAGACACACACACTGGGAGAGAGAGAGACACACACACTGGGGGAGAGAGAGAGACACACACACTGGGAGAGAGAGAGACACACACACTGGGAGAGAGAGAGAGACACACACACACTGGGAGAGAGAGAGAGACACGCACACGGGGAGAGAGAGAGAAACACGCACACTGGGAGAGAGAGAGACAAACACACACACTGGGAGAGAGAGAGAGAGAGAGAGAGACGCACGCGGGGAGAGAGAGAGAGACACGCACACGGGGAGAGAGAGAGAAACACACACTGGGGAGAGAGAGACACACACACTGGGAGAGAGAGAGAGACAGACACTGGGGGAGAGAGAGACACACACACTGGGAGAGAGAGAGAGAGACACACACATTGGGAGAGAGAGAGACACACACACTGGGAGAGAGAGAGAGACACACACACTGGGAGAGAGAGAGACACACACTGGGAGAGAGAGAGACACACACTGGGAGAGAGAGAGAGACACACACACTGGGGGAGAGAGAGTGAGACACACACACTGGGAGAGCGAGAGAGAGACACACACACTGGGAGAGAGAGAGACACACACACTGGGAGAGAGAGAGACACACACACTGGGAGAGAGAGATAGACACACACACTGGGGGAGAGAGAGACACACACACTGGGAGAGAGAGAGAGACACACACACTGGGAGAGAGAGACACACACACACTGGGAGAGAGAGAGAGACACGCACACGGGGAGAGAGAGAGAAACACGCACACTGGGAGAGAGAGAGACACACACACTGGGAGAGAGAGAGAGACACACACACTGGGGGAGAGAGAGAGACACACACACTGGGAGAGAGAGAGACACACACACGGGGAGAGAGAGAGACACACACACGGGGAGAGAGAGAGACACACACACACTGGGAGAGAGAGAGAGACACGCACGCGGGGAGAGAGAGAGAGACACGCACGCGGGGAGAGAGAGGGAGACACGCACACGGGGAGAGAGAGAGAAACACGCACACTGGGAGAGAGAGAGACACACACACTGGGAGAGAGAGAGAGACACACACACTGGGGGAGAGAGAGAGACACACACACTGGGAGAGAGAGAGACACACACACTGGGAGAGAGAGAGACACACACACACTGGGAGAGAGAGAGACACACACACACGGGGAGAGAGAGAGACACACACACGGGGAGAGAGAGAGACACACACACGGGGAGAGAGAGAGACACACACACACTGGGAGAGAGAGAGAGACACGCACGCGGGGAGAGAGAGGGAGACATGCACACGGGGAGAGAGAGAGAAACACGCACACTGGGAGAGAGAGAGACACACACACTGGGAGAGAGAGAGAGACACACACACTGGGGGAGAGAGAGAGACACACACACTGGGAGAGAGAGAGACACACACACTGGGAGAGAGAGAGACACACACACACTGGGAGAGAGAGAGAGACACGCACGCAGGGAGAGAGAGAGAGACACGCACGCAGGGAGAGAGAGAGAGACACGCACACGGGGAGAGAGAGAGAAACACGCACACTGGGAGAGAGAGAGACAAACACACACACTGGGAGAGAGAGAGAGAGAGAGACGCACACTGGGAGAGAGAGAGAGAGACGCACACTGGGAGAGAGAGAGACAAACACACACACTGGGAGAGAGAGAGAGAGAGGCGCACACTGGGAGAGAGAGAGAGAGACGCACACTGGGAGAGATAGAGACAAACACACACACTGGGAGAGAGAGAGAGAGAGAGGCGCACACTGGGAGAGAGAGAGAGAGACGCACACTGGGCGAGAGAGAGACACGCACGCGGGGAGAGAGAGAGAGACACGCACACGGGGAGAGAGAGAGAAACACACACTGGGGGAGAGAGAGACACACACACTGGGAGAGAGAGAGAGAGACACACTGGGGGAGAGAGAGACACACACACTGGGAGAGAGAGAGACACACATACACTGGGAGAGAGAGAGAGACACACACACTGGGAGAGAGAGAGAGACACACACTGGGGGAGAGAGAGACACACACACTGGGAGAGAGAGAGACACACACACACTGGGAGAGAGAGAGAGACACGCACACGGGGAGAGAGAGAGAAACACGCACACTGGGAGAGAGAGAAACACGCACACTGGGAGAGAGAGAGACACACACACTGGGAGAGAGAGAGAGAGACACACACCCTGGGAGAGAGAGAGACACACACACTGGGAGAGAGAGAGACACACACACACTGGGAGAGAGAGAGAGACACGCACACGGGGAGAGAGAGAGAAACACACACACTGGGAGAGAGAGAGAGACACACACACTGGGAGAGAGAGAGAGACACACACACTGGGAGAGAGAGAGACACACACACTGGGGGAGAGAGAGAGACACACACACTGGGAGAGAGAGAGACACACACACTGGGAGAGAGAGAGAGACACACACACACTGGGAGAGAGAGAGAGACACGCACACGGGGAGAGAGAGAGAAACACGCACACTGGGAGAGAGAGAGACAAACACACACACTGGGAGAGAGAGAGAGACGCACGCGGGGAGAGAGAGAGAGACACGCACACGGGGAGAGAGAGAGAAACACACACTGGGGAGAGAGAGACACACACACTGGGAGAGAGAGAGAGACAGACACTGGGGGAGAGAGAGACACACACACTGGGAGAGAGAGAGAGAGACACACACATTGGGAGAGAGAGAGACACACACACTGGGAGAGAGAGAGAGACACACACACTGGGAGAGAGAGAGACACACACTGGGAGAGAGAGACACACACACTGGGAGAGAGAGAGAGACACACACACTGGGGGAGAGAGAGAGAGACACACACACTGGGAGAGCGAGAGAGAGACACACACACTGGGAGAGAGAGAGACACACACACTGGGAGAGAGAGAGAGACACACACACTGGGAGAGAGAGATAGACACACACACTGGGGGAGAGAGAGACACACACACTGAGAGAGAGAGAGAGACACACACACTGGGAGAGAGAGACACACACACACTGGGAGAGAGAGAGAGACACGCACGCGGGGAGAGAGAGAGAGACACGCACACGGGGAGAGAGAGAGAAACACACACACTGGGAGAGAGAGAGACAAACACACACACACTGGGAGAGAGAGAGAGAGAGAGACGCACACTGGGAGAGAGAGAGAGAGACACACACTGGGAGAGAGAGAGACACACGCACACTGGGGGAGAGAGAGAGAGACACACACACGGGGAGAGAGAGAGACACACACACGGGGAGAGAGAGAGAGACACACACACACTGGGAGAGAGAGAGAGACACGCACGCGGGGAGAGAGAGGGAGACACGCACACGGGGAGAGAGAGAGAAACACGCACACTGGGAGAGAGAGAGACACACACACTGGGAGAGAGAGAGAGACACACACACTGGGGGAGAGAGAGAGACACACACACTGGGAGAGAGAGAGACACACACACTGGGAGAGAGAGAGACACACACACACTGGGAGAGAGAGAGAGACACGCACGCAGGGAGAGAGAGAGAGACACGCACACGGGGAGAGAGAGAGAAACACACACACTGGGAGAGAGAGAGAGAGAGAGACGCACACTGGGAGAGAGAGAGACAAACACACACACTGGGAGAGAGAGAGAGAGAGAGACGCACACTGGGAGAGAGAGAGAGAGACGCACACTGGGAGAGAGAGAGACAAACACACACACTGGGAGAGAGAGAGAGAGAGAGGCGCACACTGGGAGAGAGAGAGAGAGACGCACACTGGGAGAGAGAGAGAGAGACGCACACTGGGAGAGAGAGAGAGAGAGAGAGGCGCACACTGGGAGAGAGAGAGAGAGACGCACACGCGGGGAGAGAGAGAGAGACACGCACACGGGGAGAGAGAGAGAAACACACACTGGGGGAGAGAGAGACACACACACTGGGAGAGAGAGAGAGAGACACACTGGGGGAGAGAGAGACACACACACTGGGAGAGAGAGAGACACACAAACACTGGGAGAGAGAGAGAGACACACACACTGGGAGAGAGAGAGACACACACACTGGGGGAGAGAGTGACACACACACTGGGAGAGAGAGAGAGAGACACACTGGGGGAGAGAGAGACACACACACTGGGAGAGAGAGAGACACACACACACTGGGAGAGAGAGAGAGACACACACACTGGGAGAGAGAGAGACACACACACTGGGAGAGAGAGAGACACACACTGGGAGAGAGAGAGACACACACACACTGGGAGAGAGAGAGAGACACACACACTGGGGGAGAGAGAGACACACACTGGGAGAGAGAGAGACACACACACTGGGGGAGAGAGAGAGAGAGACACGCACACTGGGAGAGAGAGAGAGACACACACTGGGAGAGAGAGAGACACACACACTGGGAGAGAGAGAGAGAGACACACACACTGGGAGAGAGAGAGAGACACACACTGGGAGAGAGAGAGACACACACACTGGGAGAGAGAGAGAGACACACACCCTGGGGGAGAGAGAGACAAACACACACACTGGGAGAGAGAGAGAGAGAGAGACGCACACTGGGAGAGAGAGAGAGAGACGCACACTGGGAGAGAGAGAGACAAACACACACACTGGGAGAGAGAGAGAGAGAGAGGCGCACACTGGGAGAGAGAGAGAGAGACGCACACTGGGAGAGAGAGAGAGAGACGCACACTGGGAGAGAGAGAGAGAGAGAGAGGCGCACACTGGGAGAGAGAGAGAGAGACGCACACGCGGGGAGAGAGAGAGAGACACGCACACGGGGAGAGAGAGAGAAACACACACTGGGGGAGAGAGAGACACACACACTGGGAGAGAGAGAGAGAGACACACTGGGGGAGAGAGAGACACACACACTGGGAGAGAGAGAGACACACAAACACTGGGAGAGAGAGAGAGACACACACACTGGGAGAGAGAGAGACACACACACTGGGGGAGAGAGTGACACACACACTGGGAGAGAGAGAGAGAGACACACTGGGGGAGAGAGAGACACACACACTGGGAGAGAGAGAGACACACACACACTGGGAGAGAGAGAGAGACACACACACTGGGAGAGAGAGAGACACACACACTGGGAGAGAGAGAGACACACACTGGGAGAGAGAGAGACACACACACACTGGGAGAGAGAGAGAGACACACACACTGGGGGAGAGAGAGACACACACTGGGAGAGAGAGAGACACACACACTGGGGGAGAGAGAGAGAGAGACACGCACACTGGGAGAGAGAGAGAGACACACACTGGGGGAGAGAGAGAGAGACACACACACTGGGAGAGAGAGAGAGAGACACACACACTGGGAGAGAGAGAGAGACACACACTGGGAGAGAGAGAGACACACACACTGGGAGAGAGAGAGAGACACACACCCTGGGGGAGAGAGAGACACACACACACTGGTAGAGAGAGAGACACACACACACTGGGAGAGAGAGAGAGACACGCACGCGGGGAGAGAGAAAGAGACACGCACACGGGGAGAGAGAGAGAAACACACACACTGGGAGAGAGAGAGAGAGAGAGACGCACACTGGGAGAGAGAGAGACACACACACACACGGGGAGAGAGAGAGACACACACACGGGGAGAGAGAGAGACACACACACGGGGAGAGAGAGAGACACACACACACGGGGAGAGAGAGAGACACACACACACGGGGAGAGAGAGACACACACACTGGGAGAGAGAGAGAGACGCACACTGGGAGAGAGAGAGAGAGACGCACACTGGGAGAGAGAGAGACACACACACTGGGAGAGAGAGAGAGACACACACTGGGAGAGAGAGAGAGACACACACACTGGGGGAGAGAGAGAGACACACACACTGGGAGAGAGAGAGACACACACACTGGGAGAGAGAGAGAGACACACACACTGGGAGAGAGAGAGACACACACACTGGGAGAGAGAGAGACACACACACTGGGAGAGAGAGAGACACACACACTGGGAGAGAGAGAGACACACGCACACTGGGAGAGAGAGAGAGACACGCACGCGGGGAGAGAGAGAGAGACACGCACACGGGGAGAGAGAGAGAAACACGCACACTGGGAGAGAGAGAGACACACACACTGGGAGAGAGAGAGAGACACACACACTGGGGGAGAGAGAGAGACACACACACTGGGAGAGAGAGAGACACACACACTGGGAGAGAGAGAGACACACGCACACTGGGAGAGAGAGAGACACACGCACGCAGGGAGAGAGAGAGAGACACGCACACGGGGAGAGAGAGAGAAACACGCACACTGGGAGAGAGAGAGACAAACACACACACTGGGAGAGAGAGAGAGAGAGAGAGGCGCACACTGGGAGAGAGAGAGAGACGCACACTGGGCGAGAGAGAGACACGCACGCGGGGAGAGAGAGAGAGACACGCACACGGGGAGAGAGAGAGAAACACACACTGGGGGAGAGAGAGACACACACACTGGGAGAGAGAGAGAGAGACACACTGGGGGAGAGAGAGACACACACACACTGGGAGAGAGAGAGAGACACACACACTGGGAGAGAGAGAGAGACACACACATTGGGAGAGAGAGAGACACACACACACTGGGAGAGAGAGAGACACACACACACTGGGAGAGAGAGAGACACACACTGGGAGAGAGAGAGAGACACACACACTGGGGGAGAGAGAGAGAGACACACACACTGGGAGAGAGAGAGAGAGACACACACACTGGGAGAGAGAGAGAGACACACACTGGGAGAGAGAGAGACACACACACTGGGAGAGAGAGAGAGACACACACACTGGGGGAGAGAGAGACACACACACACTGGGAGAGAGAGAGAGACACGCACGCGGGGAGAGAGAGAGACACGCACACGGGGAGAGAGAGAGAAACACACACACTGGGAGAGAGAGAGAGACACACACACTGGGAGAGAGAGAGAGAGACACACACACTGGGAGAGAGAGAGAGACACACACACTGGGAGAGAGAGAGAGAGACACACACTGGGAGAGAGAGAGAGACACACACACTGGGAGAGAGAGAGACACACACACTGGGAGAGAGAGAGACACACACGGGGAGAGAGAGACACACACACGGGGAGAGAGAGACCGACACACGGGGAGAGAGAGGCACACACACACACGGGGAGAGAGAGGGAGACACACACACTGGGGGAGAGAGAGAGAGACACACACACTGGGGGAGAGAGAGAGAGACACACACATTGGGGGAGAGAGAGACACACACACACTGGGGGAGAGAGAGAGACACACACACTGGGGGAGAGAGAGACACACACACGGGGGGAGAGAGAGAGAGACACACACACGGAGAGAGAGAGAGAGACACACACACGGGGGAGAGAGAGACACACACACACTGGGGGGGAGAGACAGAGACACACACACGGGGGGAGAGAGAGACACACACGGGGAGAGAGAGAGACACACACACTGGGAGAGAGAGAGAGACACACACTGGGAGAGAGAGAGACACACACACTGGAGAGAGAGAGAGACACACACACTGGGAGAGAGAGAGAGAGAGAGACACACACACTGGGAGAGAGAGCGAGACACACACTGGGAGAGAGAGAGAGACACACACTGGGAGAGAGAGAGACACACACACACACGGGGAGAGAGAGACACACACACTGGGGGAGAGAGAGAGAGACACACACACTGGGGGAGAGAGAGAGAGACACACACACTGGGGGAGAGAGAGAGACACACACACACACTGGGAGAGAGAGAGACACACACACTCACTGGGGGAGAGAGAGACACACACACACACTGGGGGAGAGAGAGACACACACACACACTGGGGGAGAGAGACACACACACACACACTGGGGGAGAGAGAGACACACACACACTGGGTGAGAGAGAGACACACACACACTGGGGGAGAGAGAGACACACACACACTGGGGGAGAGAGAGACACACACACACACGGGGAGAGAGAGACACACACACACACGGGGAGAGAGAGACACACACACACACTGGGAGAGAGAGAGAGACACACACACTGGGAGAGAGAGAGAGACACACACACTGGGAGAGAGAGAGAGAGAGAGACGCACACTGGGAGAGAGAGAGAGACGCACACTGGGAGAGAGAGAGAGACGCACACTGGGAGAGAGAGAGAGACACACACACTGGGAGAGAGAGAGACACACACACTGGGAGAGAGAGAGAGACACACACTGGGAGAGAGAGAGACACACACTGGGAGAGAGAGAGACACACACTGGGAGAGAGAGAGAGAGAGACACACACACTGGGGGAGAGAGAGACACAAACACTGGGAGAGAGAGAGAGACACACACTGGGAGAGAGAGAGAGACACACACACTGGGAGAGAGAGAGACACACACACTGGGAGAGAGAGAGACACACACACTGGGAGAGAGAGAGACACACACACTGGGAGAGAGAGAGACACACATACACTGGGAGAGAGAGAGAGACACGCACGCGGGGAGAGAGAGAGAGACACGCACACGGGGAGAGAGAGAGAAACACGCACACTGGGAGAGAGAGAGACAAACACACACACTGGGAGAGAGAGAGAGACACACACACTGGGGGAGAGAGAGAGACACACACACTGGGAGAGAGAGAGACACACACACTGGGAGATAGAGAGACACACACACACTGGGAGAGAGAGAGAGACACGCACGCGGGGAGAGAGAGAGAGACACGCACACGGGGAGAGAAAGAGAAACACGCACACGGGGAGAGAAAGAGAAACACGCACACTGGGAGAGAGAGAGACAAACACACACACTGGGGGAGAGAGAGACACACACACTGGGAGAGAGAGAGAGAGACACACTGGGGGAGAGAGAGACACACACACACTGGGAGAGAGAGAGAGACACACACACTGGGAGAGAGAGAGAGACACACACATTGGGAGAGAGAGAGACACACACACACTGGGAGAGAGAGAGACACACACACACTGGGAGAGAGAGAGACACACACTGGGAGAGAGAGAGAGACACACACACTGGGGGAGAGAGAGAGAGACACACACACTGGGAGAGAGAGAGAGAGACACACACACTGGGAGAGAGAGAGAGACACACACTGGGAGAGAGAGAGACACACACACTGGGAGAGAGAGAGAGACACACACACTGGGGGAGAGAGAGACACACACACACTGGGAGAGAGAGAGAGACACGCACGCGGGGAGAGAGAGAGACACGCACACGGGGAGAGAGAGAGAAACACACACACTGGGAGAGAGAGAGAGACACACACACTGGGAGAGAGAGAGAGAGACACACACACTGGGAGAGAGAGAGAGACACACACACTGGGAGAGAGAGAGAGAGACACACACTGGGAGAGAGAGAGAGACACACACACTGGGAGAGAGAGAGACACACACACTGGGAGAGAGAGAGACACACACGGGGAGAGAGAGACACACACACGGGGAGAGAGAGACCGACACACGGGGAGAGAGAGGCACACACACACACGGGGAGAGAGAGGGAGACACACACACTGGGGGAGAGAGAGAGAGACACACACACTGGGGGAGAGAGAGAGAGACACACACATTGGGGGAGAGAGAGACACACACACACTGGGGGAGAGAGAGAGACACACACACTGGGGGAGAGAGAGACACACACACGGGGGGAGAGAGAGAGAGACACACACACGGAGAGAGAGAGAGAGACACACACACGGGGGAGAGAGAGACACACACACACTGGGGGGGAGAGACAGAGACACACACACGGGGGGAGAGAGAGACACACACGGGGAGAGAGAGAGACACACACACTGGGAGAGAGAGAGAGACACACACTGGGAGAGAGAGAGACACACACACTGGAGAGAGAGAGAGACACACACACTGGGAGAGAGAGAGAGAGAGAGACACACACACTGGGAGAGAGAGCGAGACACACACTGGGAGAGAGAGAGAGACACACACTGGGAGAGAGAGAGACACACACACACACGGGGAGAGAGAGACACACACACTGGGGGAGAGAGAGAGAGACACACACACTGGGGGAGAGAGAGAGAGACACACACACTGGGGGAGAGAGAGAGACACACACACACACTGGGAGAGAGAGAGACACACACACTCACTGGGGGAGAGAGAGACACACACACACACTGGGGGAGAGAGAGACACACACACACACTGGGGGAGAGAGACACACACACACACACTGGGGGAGAGAGAGACACACACACACTGGGTGAGAGAGAGACACACACACACTGGGGGAGAGAGAGACACACACACACTGGGGGAGAGAGAGACACACACACACACGGGGAGAGAGAGACACACACACACACGGGGAGAGAGAGACACACACACACACTGGGAGAGAGAGAGAGACACACACACTGGGAGAGAGAGAGAGACACACACACTGGGAGAGAGAGAGAGAGAGAGACGCACACTGGGAGAGAGAGAGAGACGCACACTGGGAGAGAGAGAGAGACGCACACTGGGAGAGAGAGAGAGACACACACACTGGGAGAGAGAGAGACACACACACTGGGAGAGAGAGAGAGACACACACTGGGAGAGAGAGAGACACACACTGGGAGAGAGAGAGACACACACTGGGAGAGAGAGAGAGAGAGACACACACACTGGGGGAGAGAGAGACACAAACACTGGGAGAGAGAGAGAGACACACACTGGGAGAGAGAGAGAGACACACACACTGGGAGAGAGAGAGACACACACACTGGGAGAGAGAGAGACACACACACTGGGAGAGAGAGAGACACACACACTGGGAGAGAGAGAGACACACATACACTGGGAGAGAGAGAGAGACACGCACGCGGGGAGAGAGAGAGAGACACGCACACGGGGAGAGAGAGAGAAACACGCACACTGGGAGAGAGAGAGACAAACACACACACTGGGAGAGAGAGAGAGACACACACACTGGGGGAGAGAGAGAGACACACACACTGGGAGAGAGAGAGACACACACACTGGGAGATAGAGAGACACACACACACTGGGAGAGAGAGAGAGACACGCACGCGGGGAGAGAGAGAGAGACACGCACACGGGGAGAGAAAGAGAAACACGCACACTGGGAGAGAGAGAGACAAACACACACACTGGGAGAGAGAGAGAGAGAGAGGCGCACACTGGGAGAGAGAGAGAGAGACGCACACTGGGAGAGAGAGAGACAAACACACACACTGGGAGAGAGAGAGAGAGAGAGGCGCACACTGGGAGAGAGAGAGAGAGACGCACACTGGGCGAGAGAGAGACACGCACGCGGGGAGAGAGAGAGAGACACGCACACGGGGAGAGAGAGAGAAACACACACTGGGGGAGAGAGAGACACACACACTGGGAGAGAGAGAGACGCACACACACTGGGAGAGAGAGAGACACACACACACTGGGAGAGAGAGAGACACACACACTGGGAGAGAGAGAGAGATAGACACACACTGGGAGAGAGAGAGACACACACACTGGGAGAGAGAGAGACACACACACACTGGGAGAGAGAGAGACACACACACTGGGAGAGAGAGAGAGACACACACACTGGGAGAGAGACACACACACACACTGGGAGAGAGAGAGACACACACACACTGGGAGAGAGAGAGACACACACACACTGGGAGAGAGAGAGAGACACACACACTGGGAGAGAGACACACACACACACTGGGAGAGAGAGAGAGACACACACACACTGGGAGAGAGAGAGAGACACACACAGAGAGAGAGAGAGAGAGAGACACACACACACTGGGAGAGCGAGAGAGACACACACACTGGGAGAGAGAGAGAGAGACACACACACTGGGAGAGAGAGAGACACACACACACTGGGAGAGAGAGAGAGACACACACACTGGGAGAGAGAGAGAGACACACACACTGGGAGAGAGAGAGAGACACACACACTGGGAGAGAGAGAGACACACACACTGGGAGAGAGAGACACACACACTGGGAGAGAGAGAGACACACACACTGGGAGAGAGAGAGACACACACACTGGGAGAGAGAGAGAGAGACACACACACTGGGAGAGAGAGAGACACACACACTGGGAGAGAGAGAGACACACACACTGGGAGAGAGAGAGAGACACACACTGGGAGAGAGAGAGACACACACACTGGGAGAGATAGAGACACACACACACTGGGAGAGAGAGAGAGACACGCACGCGGGGAGAGAGAGAGAGACACACGCACACGGGGAGAGAGAGAGAAACACACACACTGGGAGAGAGAGAGAGAGAGAGAGACGCACACTGGGAGAGAGAGAGAGAGAGAGAGACGCACACTGGGAGAGAGAGAGAGAGAGAGACGCACACTGGGCGAGAGAGAGACACACACACTGGGAGAGAGAGAGAGAGACACACATAGAGAGAGAGAGAGACACACATTGGGAGAGAGAGAGACACACACACTGGGAGAGAGAGAGAGAGACACACACTGGAAGAGAGAGAGAGACACACACTGGGAGAGAGAGACACACACTGGGAGAGAGAGACACACACACACTGGGAGAGAGAGAGACACACACACACTGGGAGAGAGAGAGAGAGACACACACTGGAAGAGAGAGAGACACACACTGGGAGAGAGAGAGAGAGACACACACTGGGAGAGAGAGACACACACACTGGGAGAGAGAGAGAGACACACACTGGGAGAGAGAGACACACACACACTGGGAGAGAGAGAGACACACACTGGGAGAGAGAGAGAGAGAGACACACACACTGGGATAGAGAGAGAGACACACACACTGGGAGAGAGAGAGACACACACTGGGAGAGAGAGAGACACACACTGGGAGAGAGAGAGAGAGACACACACTGGGAGAGAGAGAGAGACACACACTGGGAGAGAGAGAGAGACACACACTGGGAGAGAGAGACACACACACACTGGGAGAGAGAGAGAGACACACACACTGGGAGAGAGAGAGAGAGAGACACACACACACACTGGGAGAGAGAGAGACACACACACACTGGGAGAGAGAGAGAGAGAGAGAGACACACACACACTGGGAGAGAGAGAGAGACACACACACTGGGAGAGAGAGAGAGACACACACTGGGAGAGAGAGAGAGAGACACACACACACTGGGAGAGAGAGAGAGACACGCACACGGGGAGAGAGAGAGAAACACACACACTGGGAGAGAGAGAGACACACACACACTGGTAGAGAGAGAGACAAACACACACACTGGGAGAGAGAGAGAGAGAGAGAGAGACGCACACTGGGAGAGAGAGAGAGAGAGAGAGACGCACACTGGGCGAGAGAGAGACACACACACTGGGAGAGAGAGAGAGAGACACACACACTGGAAGAGAGAGAGACACACACACTGGGAGAGAGAGAGAGAGACACACACTGGGAGAGAGAGAGAGACACACACACTGGGAGAGAGAGAGAAACACGCACACTGGGAGAGAGAGACACACACACACTGGGAGAGAGAGAGAGACACACACACTGGGAGAGAGAGAGAGACACACACTGGGAGAGAGAGAGACACACACACACTGGGAGAGAGAGAGAGACACGCACACTGGGAGAGAGAGAGACACACACACACTGGGAGAGAGAGAGAGACACGCACGCGGGGAGAGAGAGACAGACACGCACACGGGGAGAGAGAGAGAAACACGCACACTGGGAGAGAGAGAGAGAGAGAGAGGCGCACACTGGGAGAGAGAGAGAGAGACGCACACTGGGAGAGAGAGACAAACACACACACTGGGAGAGAGAGAGAGAGAGAGGCGCACACTGGGAGAGAGAGAGAGAGACGCACACTGGGCGAGAGAGAGACAAACACACACACTGGGAGAGAGAGAGAGAGAGAGGCGCACACTGGGAGAGAGAGAGAGAGACGCACACTGGGCGAGAGAGAGACACGCACACTGGGAGAGAGAGAGAAACACACACACTGGGAGAGAGAGAGACACACACACACTGGGAGAGAGAGAGACAAACACACACACTGGGAGAGAGAGAGAGAGAGAGAGAGACGCACACTGGGAGAGAGAGAGAGAGAGAGAGACGCACACTGGGCGAGAGAGAGACACACACTGGGAGAGAGAGAGAGAGAGAGACACACACTGGAAGAGAGAGAGACACACACACTGGGAGAGAGAGAGAGAGACACACACACTGGGAGAGAGAGAGAGAGACACACACACTGGGAGAGAGAGAGAAACACGCACACTGGGAGAGAGAGACACACACACACTGGGAGAGAGAGAGAGACACACACACTGGGAGAGAGAGAGAGACACACACTGGGAGAGAGAGACACACACACACTGGGAGAGAGAGAGAGACACGCACACTGGGAGAGAGAGAGACACACACACTGGGAGAGAGAGAGAGACACTCACGCGGGGAGAGAGAGAGAGACACGCACACGGGGAGAGAGAGAGAAACACGCACACGGGGAGAGAGAGAGAAACACGCACACTGGGAGAGAGAGAGACAAACACGCACACTGGGAGAGAGAGAGACAAACACACACACTGGGAGAGAGAGAGAGAGAGAGAGGCGCACACTGGGAGAGAGAGAGAGAGACGCACACTGGGAGAGAGAGAGACAAACACACACACTGGGAGAGAGAGAGAGAGAGAGGCGCACACTGGGAGAGAGAGAGAGAGACGCACACTGGGCGAGAGAGAGACACGCACACGGGGAGAGAGAGAGAAACACACACTGGGAGAGAGAGAGACGCACACACACTGGGAGAGAGAGAGAGACGCACACACACTGGGAGAGAGAGAGACACACACACACTGGGAGAGAGAGAGACACACACACTGGGAGAGAGAGAGAGATAGACACACACTGGGAGAGAGAGAGACACACACACTGGGAGAGAGAGACACACACACACTGGGAGAGAGAGAGACACACACACTGGGAGAGAGAGAGAGATAGACACACACTGGGAGAGAGAGACACACACACACTGGGAGAGAGAGAGAGATAGACACACACTGGGAGAGAGAGAGACACACACACTGGGAGAGAGAGAGACACACACACACTGGGAGAGAGAGAGACACACACACTGGGAGAGAGAGATAGACACACACTGGGAGAGAGAGAGACACACACACTGGGAGAGAGAGAGAGACACACACTGGGAGAGAGACACACACACACACTGGGAGAGAGAGACACACACACACACTGGGAGAGAGAGAGACACACACACACACTGGGAGAGAGAGAGACACACACACACACTGGGAGAGAGAGAGACACACACACACACTGGGAGAGAGAGAGAGAGAGAGACACACACACACTGGGAGAGCGAGAGAGACACACACACTGGGAGAGAGAGAGAGAGACACACACACTGGGAGAGAGAGAGACACACACACACTGGGGGAGAGAGAGACACACACACTGGGAGAGAGAGAGACACACACACTGGGAGAGAGAGAGACACACACACACTGGGGGAGAGAGAGAGAGACACGCACGCGGGGAGAGAGAGAGAGACACGCACACTGGGAGAGAGAGAGAGACACGCACACTGGGAGAGAGAGAGAGACACACACACTGGGAGAGAGAGAGAGAGACGCACACGGGGAGAGAGAGAGAAACACACACACTGGGAGAGAGAGAGACAAACACACACACTGGGAGAGAGAGAGAGACACACAGTGGGAGAGAGAGAGAGACACACACACTGGGAGAGAGAGAGAGACACACACACTGGGAGAGAGAGAGACACACACACACTGGGAGAGAGAGAGACACACACACACTGGGGGAGAGAGAGAGACACACACACTGGGAGAGAGAGACACACACACACTGGGAGAGAGAGAGACACACACACACTGGGAGAGAGAGAGACACACACACACTGGGAGAGAGAGAGAGACACGCACGCGGGGAGAGAGAGAGAGACACGCACACGGGGAGAGAGAGAGAAACACACACACTGGGAGAGAGAGAGACAAACACACACACTGGGAGAGAGAGAGACAAACACACACACTGGGAGAGAGAGAGAGAGAGAGACGCACACTGGGAGAGAGAGAGAGAGAGAGAGACGCACACTGGGAGAGAGAGAGAGAGAGAGACGCACACTGGGAGAGAGAGAGAGAGACACACACACTGGAAGAGAGAGAGACACACACACTGGGAGAGAGAGAGACAAACACACACACTGGGAGAGAGAGAGAGACACACAGTGGGAGAGAGAGAGAGACACACACACTGGGAGAGAGAGAGAGACACACACACTGGGAGAGAGAGAGACACACACACACTGGGAGAGAGAGAGAGACACACACACGGGGAGAGAGAGAGACACACACTGGGAGAGAGAGAGACACACACACACTGGGAGAGAGAGAGACAAACACACACACTGGGGGAGAGAGAGAGACACACACACTGGGAGAGAGAGAGACACACACACTGGGAGAGAGAGAGACACACACACACTGGGAGAGAGAGAGACACACACACACTGGGAGAGAGAGAGAGACACGCACGCGGGGAGAGAGAGAGAGACACGCACACGGGGAGAGAGAGAGAAACACACACACGGGGAGAGAGAGAGAAACACACACACTGGGAGAGAGAGAGACAAACACACACACTGGGAGAGAGAGAGACAAACACACACACTGGGAGAGAGAGAGACACACACAAACTGGGAGAGAGAGAGACACACACACTGGGAGAGAGAGAGAGATAGACACACACTGGGAGAGAGAGAGACACACACACTGGGAGAGAGAGACACACACACACTGGGAGAGAGAGAGACACACACACTGGGAGAGAGAGAGAGATAGACACACACTGGGAGAGAGAGACACACACACACTGGGAGAGAGAGAGAGATAGACACACACTGGGAGAGAGAGAGACACACACACTGGGAGAGAGAGAGACACACACACACTGGGAGAGAGAGAGACACACACACTGGGAGAGAGAGAGAGATAGACACACACTGGGAGAGAGAGAGACACACACACTGGGAGAGAGAGAGACACACACTGGGAGAGAGACACACACACACACTGGGAGAGAGAGACACACACACACACTGGGAGAGAGAGAGACACACACACACTGGGAGAGAGAGAGACACACACACACACTGGGAGAGAGAGAGACACACACACACACACTGGGAGAGAGAGAGAGAGAGAGACACACACACACACTGGGAGAGCGAGAGAGACACACACACTGGGAGAGAGAGAGAGAGAGACACACACACTGGGAGAGAGAGAGACACACACACACTGGGGGAGAGAGACACACACACACTGGGAGAGAGAGAGACACACACACACTGGGAGAGAGAGAGAGACACGCACGCGGGGAGAGAGAGAGAGACACGCACACTGGGAGAGAGAGAGAGACACGCACACTGGGAGAGAGAGAGAGACACACACACTGGGAGAGAGAGAGAGAGACGCACACGGGGAGAGAGAGAGAAACACACACACTGGGAGAGAGAGAGACAAACACACACACTGGGAGAGAGAGAGAGACACACAGTGGGAGAGAGAGAGAGACACACACACTGGGAGAGAGAGAGAGACACACACACTGGGAGAGAGAGAGACACACACACACTGGGAGAGAGAGAGAGACACACACACTGGGGGAGAGAGAGAGACACACACACTGGGAGAGAGAGAGACACACACACTGGGAGAGAGAGAGACACACACACACTGGGAGAGAGAGAGACACACACACACTGGGAGAGAGAGAGAGACACGCACGCGGGGAGAGAGAGAGAGACACGCACACGGGGAGAGAGAGAGAAACACACACACTGGGAGAGAGAGAGACAAACACACACACTGGGAGAGAGAGAGACACACACACACACTGAGAGAGAGAGAGAGAGAGAGACGCACACTGGGAGAGAGAGAGAGAGAGAGAGACGCACACTGGGAGAGAGAGAGAGAGAGAGAGACGCACACTGGGAGAGAGAGAGAGAGACACACACACTGGAAGAGAGAGAGACACACACACTGGGAGAGAGAGAGACAAACACACACACTGGGAGAGAGAGAGAGACACACAGTGGGAGAGAGAGAGAGACACACACACTGGGAGAGAGAGAGAGACACACACACTGGGAGAGAGAGAGACACACACACACTGGGAGAGAGAGAGACACACACACACTGGGGGAGAGAGAGAGACACACACACTGGGAGAGAGAGAGACACACACACTGGGAGAGAGAGAGACACACACACACTGGGAGAGAGAGAGACACACACACACTGGGAGAGAGAGAGAGACACGCACGCGGGGAGAGAGAGAGAGACACGCACACGGGGAGAGAGAGAGAAACACACACACTGGGAGAGAGAGAGACAAACACACACACTGGGAGAGAGAGAGACAAACACACACACTGGGAGAGAGAGAGAGAGAGAGACGCACACTGGGAGAGAGAGAGAGAGAGAGAGACGCACACTGGGAGAGAGAGAGAGAGACACACACACTGGAAGAGAGAGAGACACACACACTGGGAGAGAGAGAGACAAACACACACACTGGGAGAGAGAGAGAGAGAGAGAGACGCACACTGGGGGAGAGAGAGAGAGAGACGCACACTGGGCGAGAGAGAGACACACACACTGGGAGAGAGAGAGAGACACACACACTGGGAGAGAGAGAGAGAGACACACACTGGAAGAGAGAGAGACACACACACTGGGAGAGAGAGAGAGACACACACACTGGAAGAGAGAGAGACACACACTGGGAGAGAGAGAGAGACACACACACACTGGGAGAGAGGGAGAGACACACACACTGGGAGAGAGAGAGACACACACACTGGGAGAGAGAGAGAGAGACACACACACTGGGAGAGAGAGAGAGACACGCACACGGGGAGAGAGAGAGAAACACACACACTGGGAGAGAGAGAGACACACACACACTGGTAGAGAGAGAGACAAACACACACACTGGGAGAGAGAGAGAGAGAGAGAGAGAGACGCACACTGGGAGAGAGAGAGAGAGACGCACACTGGGAGAGAGAGAGAGAGACGCACACTGGGCGAGAGAGAGAGAGACACACACTGGGAGAGAGAGAGACACACACACTGGGAGAGAGAGAGAGAGACACACACACTGGGAGAGAGAGAGAGAGAGACACGCACTGGAAGAGAGAGAGACACACACACTGGGAGAGAGAGAGAGAGAGACACACACTGGGAGAGAGAGAGAGACATACACTGGGAGAGAGAGAGAGACACACACACTGGGAGAGAGAGAGACACACACTGGGAGAGAGAGAGAGAGAGACACACACTGGGAGAGAGAGAGAGACACACACACACTGGGAGAGAGAGAGACACACACACACAGAGAGAGAAAGAGAGAGACACACACACTGGGAGAGAGAGAGACACACACACACTGGGAGAGAGAGAGAGAGAGAGACACACTGGGAGAGAGAGAGAGAGACACACACACTGGGAGAGAGAGAGAGACACACACACACTGGGAGAGAGAGAGACACAGAGAGAGAGAGAGAGAGAGACACACACACTGGGAGAGAGAGAGAGACACACACACTGGGAGAGGGAGAGAGAGACACACACACTGGGAGAGAGAGAGAGACACACACACACTGGGAGAGAGAGAGAGACACACACATTGGGAGAGAGAGACACACACACAAATTGGGAGAGAGAGAGAGAGAGACACACACACACACGCACACTGGGAGAGAAAGACGAGGCGTGGGGGGGAGATGGGAGCAAGGGAGACAGACGTGGGGAAGAGAGACAGGGAGAGAGACACAGATTAGTGGGGGCAAGAGACGTGAGTGAGAGAGAGATAGACAGAAAGAGACGTGGGGGCAAGATGGGGGGGAAAGAGAGACAGATGTGGGGGAGAGAGAGACTGACAGATGTTGGGGAGAGAGACGGGGGAGAGACACAGATGCGTGGGGGGGAGAGAGAGAGAGGCTGTCAGAGACGAGGGGGAGAGAGACAGTCAGACCGACGTGGGGGAGAGAGAGAGAGAGACAGATGGGCGTGCGTGAGAGAGACAGGCGGACGTGGGAGAGAGAGAGGGACAGGCGGACGTGGGAGAGAGAGAGACAGGCGGACGTGGGAGAGAGAGAGGGACAGGTGGACGTGGGAGAGAGAGAGATGGACAGGCGGACGTGGGAGAGAGAGAGGGAGACAGGCGGACGTGCGAGAGAGAGAGGGACAGGCGGACATGGGAGAGAGAGAGGGACAGGCGGACATGGGAGAGAGAGAGACAGGCGGACGTGGGAGAGAGAGGGACAGGCGGACGTGGGAGAGAGAGGGACAGGCGGACGTGGGAGAGAGAGGGACAGGCGGACGTGGGAGAGAGAGGGACAGGCGGACGTGGGAGAGAGAGGGACAGGCGGACGTGGGAGAGAGAGAGACAGATGGACGTGGGAGAGAGAGACAGGCGGACGTGGGAGAGAGAGACAGGCGGACGTGGGAGAGAGAGAGACTGGCGGACGTGGGAGAGAGAGAGAGAGAGACAGGCGGACGTGGGAGAGAGAGAGGGAGACAGGCGGACGTGGGAGCGAGAGAGGGACAGGCGGACATGGGAGAGAGAGAGGGACAGGCGGACATGGGAGAGAGAGAGAGAGAGACAGGCGGACGTGGGAGAGAGAGAGACAGGCGGACGTGGGAGAGAGAGAGGGACAGGCGGACGTGGGAGAGAGAGAGACAGGCGGACGTGGGAGAGAGAGAGAGACAGGCGGACGTGGGAGAGAGAGAGAGAGACAGGCAGACGTGGGAGAGAGAGAGAGAGACAGGCGGACGTGGGAGAGAGAGAGAGAGACAGGCGGACGTGGGAGAGAGAGAGGGACAGGCGGACGTGGGAGAGAGAGAGAGACAGGCGGACGTGGGAGAGAGAGACAGGCGGACGTGGGAGAGAGAGAGAGAGAGACAGGCGGACGTGGGAGAGAGAGAGAGAGAGACAGGCGGACGTGGGAGGGAGAGAGAGGGACAGGCGGACGTGGGAGGGAGGGAGGGACAGGCGGACGTGGGAGAGAGAGAGAGACAGGCGGATGTGGGAGAGAGAGAGACAGGCGGACGTGGGAGAGAGATAGGGACAGGCGGACGTGGGGGAGAGAGAGAGACAGGCGGACGTGGGAGAGAGAGAGGGACAGGCGGACGTGGGAGCGAGAGAGGGACAGGCGGACGTGGGAGAGAGAGAGGGACAGGCGGACGTGGGAGAGAGAGAGGGACAGGCGGACGTGGGAGAGAGAGAGGGACAGGCGGACGTGGGAGAGAGAGAGGGACAGGCGGACATGGGAGAGAGAGAGACAGGCGGACGTGGGAGAGAGAGAGAGACAGGCGGACGTGGGAGAGAGAGAGAGAGACAGGCAAACGTGGGAGAGAGAGAGAGAGACAGGCGGACGTGGGAGAGAGAGAGAGACAGGCGGACGTGGGAGAGAGAGAGAGACAGGCGGACGTGTGAGAGAGAGAGGGACAGGCGGACGTGGGAGAGAGAGAGAGAGACAGGCGGACGTGGGAGAGAGAGAGAGACAGGCGGACGTGGGAGAGAGAGACAGGCGGACGTGGGAGAGAGAGAGAGAGACAGGCAGACGTGGGAGAGAGAGAGACAGGCGGACGTGGGAGGGAGAGAGAGGGACAGGCGGACGTGGGAGAGAGAGAGGGGCAGGCGGACGTGGGAGAGAGAGAGAGAGACAGGCGGATGTGGGAGAGAGAGAGAGACAGGCGGACGTGGGAGAGAGAGAGAGAGAGACAGGCGGACGTGGGAGAGAGAGAGGGACAGGCGGACGTGGGAGAGAGAGGGACAGGCAGACGTGGGAGAGAGAGAGGGAGACAGGCGGACGTGGGAGAGAGAGAGAGAGAGGGACAGGCGGACGTGGGAGAGAGAGAGGGACAGGCGGACGTGGAAGAGAGAGATAGACAGGCGGACGTGGGAGAGAGAGAGGGACAGGCGGACGTGGGAGAGATTTCTCCGTCACGTCCGCCTGTCTCTCTCTCCGTCACGTCCGCCTGTCCCTCTCTCTCTCTTCGTCACGTCCGCCTGTCTCTCTCTCTCTCTCTCTCTCCGTCACGTCCGCCTGTCCCTCTCTCTGTCACATCCGCCTGTCCCTCTCTCTCTCCGTCACGTCCGCCTGTCCCTCTGGGAGAGAGAGAGGGACAGGTGGACCTGGGAGAGAGAGAGGGACAGGCGGACGTGGGGGAGAGAGAGAGAGACAGGCGGACATGACGGAGAGAGAGAGAGAGACAGGCGGACGTGACGAAGAGAGAGAGAGAGAGAGACAGGCGGACGTGACGGAGAGAGAGAGACAGGCGGACATGATAGAGAGAGAGAGACAGGCGGACGTTACGGAGAGAGAGACAGGCGGACATGACGGAGAGAGAGAGAGGGACAGGCGGACGTGACGGAGAGAGAGAGAGAGAGACAGGCGGACGTGACGGAGAGAGAGAGAGACAGACGGACGTGACGGAGAGAGAGAGAGAGACAGGCGGACGTGACGGAGAGAGAGAGAGAGACAGGCGGACGTGACGGAGAGAGGGAGAGAGACAGGCGGACGTGACGAAGAGAGAGAGACAGGCAGACGTGACGGAGAGAGGGAGAGAGAGACAGGCGGACGTGACGGAGAGAGAGAGAGAGAGACAGGCGGACGTGACGGAGAGAGAGAGAGAGAGACAGGCGGACGTGACGGAGAGAGAGAGAGAGACAGGCGGACATGACGGAGAGAGAGAGAGAGACAGGCGGACGTGACGGAGGGAGAGAGAGACAGGCGGACGTGACGAAGAGAGAGAGACAGGCGGACGTGAAGGAGAGAGAGAGACAGGCGGACGTGACGGAAGGAGAGAGAGAGACAGGCGGACGTGACGAAGAGAGAGAGACAGGCGGACGTGACGGAGAGAGGGAGAGGGACAGGCGGATGTGACGAAGAGAGAGAGACAGGCGGACGTGACGGAGAGAGAGAGAGAGAGGGACAGGCGGACGTGGGAGAGAGAGAGAGGGACAGGCGGACGTGGGAGAGAGAGAGGGACAGGCGGACGTGGGAGAGAGAGAGGGACAGGCGGACGTGACGGAGAGAGAGAGAGGGACAGGCGGACGTGACGGAGAGAGGGAGAGAGAGACAGGCGGACGTGATGGAGAGAGAGAGACAGGCGGACGTTATGGAGAGAGAGAGAGAGAGACAGGCGGACGTGACGGAGAGAGAGAGAGAGACAGGCGGACGTGACGGAGAGAGAGACAGGCGGACGTGACGGAGAGAGAGAGAAAGACAGGCGGACATGACGGAGAGAGAGAGAGACAGGCGGATGTGACGGAGAGAGAGAGACAGGCGGACGTGACGGAGAGAGAGAGAGAGAGACAGACAGACGTGACGGAGAGAGAGACAGACAGACGTGACGGAGAGAGAGAGAGACAGGCGGACGTGACGGAGAGAGAGAGACAGGCGGACGTTATGGAGAGAGAGAGAGAGACAGGCGGACGTGACGGAGAGAGGGAGAGAGAGACAGGCGGACGTGACGGAGAGAGAGAGAGAGACAGGCGGACGTGACGGAGAGAGGGAGAGAGAGACAGGCGGACATGACGGAGAGAGAGAGACAGGCGGACGTGACGGAGAGAGAGACAGGCGGACATGACGGAGAGAGAGAGACAGGCGGACGTGATGGAGAGAGAGAGAGAGACAGGCGGACGTGACGGAGAGAGAGACAGGCGGACGTGACGGAGAGAGAGAGACAGGCGGACGTGACGGAGAGAGAGACAGGCGGACATGACGGAGAGAGAGAGACAGGCGGACGTGATGGAGAGAGAGAGACAGGCGGACGTGATGGAGAGAGAGAGAGAGAGACAGGCAGACGTGACGGAGAGAGAGACAGGCGGACGTGACGGAGAGAGAGAGACAGGCGGACGTGACGGAGAGAGAGACAGGCGGACGTGATGGAGAGAGAGAGACAGGCGGACGTGATGGAGAGAGAGAGACAGGCGGACGTGACGGAGAGAGAGAGACAGGCGGACGTGACGGAGAGAGAGAGACAGGCGGACGTGACGGAGAGAGAGAGACAGGCGGACGTGACGGAGAGAGAGAGACAGGCGGACGTGACGGAGAGAGAGAGACAGGCGGACGTGATGGAGAGAGAGAGAGAGACAGGCGGACGTGACGGAGAGAGAGAGACAGGCGGACGTGACGGAGAGAGAGAGAGAGACAGGCGGACGTGATGGAGAGAGAGAGAGAGAGACAGGCAGACGTGACGGAGAGAGAGACAGGCGGACGTGACGGAGAGAGAGAGACAGGCGGACATGACGGAGAGAGAGACAGGCGGACGTGACGGAGAGAGAGAAACAGGCGGACGTGACGGAGAGAGAGAGACAGGCGGACGTGATGGAGAGAGAGAGAGAGAGACAGGCGGACGTGACGGAGAGAGAGAGACAGGCGGACGTGACGGAGAGAGAGAGACAGGCGGACGTGACGGAGAGAGAGAGACAGGCGGACGTGACGGAGAGAGAGAGACAGGCGGACGTGACGGAGAGAGAGAGACAGGCGGACGTGACGGAGAGAGAGAGACAGGCGGACGTGACGGAGAGAGAGAGAGAGACAGGCGGACGTGACGGAGAGAGAGAGAGACAGGCGGACGTGACGGAGAGAGAGAGACAGGCGGACGTGACGGAGAGAAACAGGGGGAGAGAGAAAGACAAGAAGCGTGGGGGAGAGATGGGGGGCAGGGGAAGAGAGACAGACTGACAGACAGCTGGGGGAAGAGAGACAGACTGACAGTCCCTTCCTGACAGCACTGTGGGAGAACCTTCACCACACGGACTGCAGCGGTTCAAGAAGGCGGCTCACCACCACCTTCTCAAGGGGCAATTAGGGATGGGCAATAAATGCCGGCCTCGCCAGCGACGCCCACATCCCATGAATGAATAAAAAAAATGCGTTACCCTCATCGACCCTCTTTGTTACCTGTTCAAAAAATTCAATCAAGTTCGTCAGACACAAACTCCCCTGAACAAATCCATGCTGACTGTCCTTGATTAATCCGTGCCTTTCTAAATGATGATTAACACTGGCCCTCAGAATTGATTCCAGTAATTTGCCCACCGCTGAGATTACGTTGACTGACCTGTAATTACTCGGTCTATCCCTTTCTGCCTTTTTAAACATCAATACAATGGTTAGCAGTCCTCCAATCCTCCAGCACCTCGCCTGTATCCAGTGAGGATTAGAAAATGATGGTCAGAGTCTCCGCTATTTCCTCCTTTGCTTTTCTTAACAGCCTGGGAAACATTTCATCCGTCCCTGGTGATTTATCCACTTTCAACGATGCTAATCCCCTGAACATTTCCTCTCTCACTATGTTTATTCCATCCAATATTTCACACTCCTCCTCCTTAACTACAATCTCTGCATCGTCCCCGTCTTTTCTGAAGACAGACGCAAAGTATTCATTAAGAACCAAACCCACATCTTCCACCTCCACACACAGGTTACCTTTTTGGTCTCTAATAGGCCCTACTCTTTCCTTAGTTATCCTCTTGTTCTTTATGTATTTATAAAACATCTTTGGGTTTTCCTTGATTTTACTTGCCAGTATTTTTTCATGCCCTCTCTTCACTTTCCTAATTTCCTTTTTAATTTCATCCCTGCACTTTCTATCCTCCTCTGGGCTTTCTGTAGTATTGAGTTCCCGGTGTCTATCATAAGCTTCCCATTTCTGCCTTATCTTACCCTGAATGCTCCTTGTCATCCAGGGGGCTCTAGATTTGGCAGCCCCTCCCTTTTTTCTTTGTGGGGACATGTTCACTCTGCACCCCTTAAATCTCCCTCTTGAATGTCTCCCACTGCTCTGACACCGATTTACCTTCAAGTCGCTGTTTCCAGTTTACTTTTGCTAAAATCACTTCTCTGCTTAGCAAAATTGGCCTTTCCCCAATTGAGAACTTTAACTCCTGCTCTGTCTTTGTCCTTTTCCAACACTATGCTAAAACTAACTGAATTATGATCACTGCCACCAAAATGCTCTCCCACTGATACTCCTTCCACCTGCCCAGCCTCATTCCCTAAAACTAAATCCAGAACTGCCCCCTCTCTTGTTGGGCTTGCTACTGAGGGAGCGCTGCACAGTCGGAGGGTCGGTACTGAGGGAGCGCCGCAGTGTCGGAAGGGCAGTACTGAGGGAACGCAGCACTGTCGGAGGGTCAGTACTGAGGGAGCGCCGCACTGTCGGAGGGTCAGTACTGAGGGAGCACCGCACTGTGGGAGGGTCAGTGCTGAGGGAGCGCCGCACTGTGGGAGGGTCAGTGCTGAGGGAGCGCCGCACTGTGGGAGGGTCAGTACTGAGGGAGCGCCGCACTGTCGGAGGGTCAGTACTGAGGGAGCGCCGCACTGTGGGAGGGTCGGTACTGAGGGAGCGCCGCACTGTCGGAGGGTCGGTACTGAGGGAGCGCCGCACTGTCGAAGGGTCAGTACTGAGGGAGCGCCGCACTGTCGGAGGGTCGGTACTGAGGGAGCGCCGCACTGTCGAAGGGTCAGTACTGAGGGAGCGCCGCACTGTGGGAGGGTCGGTACTGAGGGAGCGCCGCACTGTCGAAGGGTCAGTACTGAGGGAGCGCCGCACTGTCGGAGGGTCAGTACTGAGGGAGCGCCGCACTGTCGGAGGGTCGGTACTGAGGGAGCGCCGCACTGTCGAAGGGTCAGTACTGAGGGAGCGCCGCACTGTCGGAGGGTCGGTACTGAGGGAGCGCCGCACTGTCGAAGGGTCAGTACTGAGGGAGCGCCGCACTGTGGGAGGGTCAGTACTGAGGGAGCGCCGCACTGTCGAAGGGTCGGTACTGAGGGAGCGCCGCACTGTCGGAGGGTCGGTACTGAGGGAGCGCCGCACTGTCGGAGGGTCGGTACTGAGGGAGCGCCGCACTGTCGGAGGGTCAGTACTGAGGGAGCGTCGCACTGTGGGAGGGTCAGTACTGAGGGAGCGCCGCACTGTCGAAGGGTCGGTACTGAGGGAGCGCCGCACTGTCGGAGGGTCGGTACTGAGGGAGCGCCGCACTGTCGGAGGGGCAGTACTGAGGGAGCGCCGCACTGTCGGAGGGTCGGTACTGAGGGAGCGCCGCACTGTCGGAGGGTCGGTACTGAGGGAGCGCCGCACTGTCGGAGGGTCGGTACTGAGGGAGCGCCGCACTGTCGGAGGGTCGGTACTGAGGGAGCGCCGCACTGTCGGAGGGTCGGTACTGAGGGAGCGGCGCACTGTCGGAGGGGCCGTCTTTCTGATGAGACGTTAAACCGAGGCCCCCCGTCTGCCCCCTCAGATGGATGTAAAAGATCCCACGGCCACTACTGGAAGAGGAGCAGTGGGAGACTCCAACTCTTGCTCATCCCGAGTTAAAGTCAGCACCTTTAGGTGGCCCCTGTCGTGACCTCGGGACGTCCCAAAGTGCCTCACGGCCAATGAAATACCTCTGCCGCGCAGGCACCGTTGTTGCTAAGGGGGCAGACGATTGGTGCACAGCAAGATCCCAGGAACAGCAGAAGGGAGAAGTGACGAGATGATGTGTTTTTTTTTTGGTGGTGTTGGTTGAGAGGGAGCGGTGGGCGGGCAATGATCCAGATCCAGGACTGGCAATCGCCCGGGGTGGGGAGGGGGGGGAATGATCAGAGATTGAGGGGGTGGGGGTTTATCGTCTCCTGTTCACCTTCCTGTCCTGTCCGTCTCCCCCACCGATCCCTCCCATCCCCCTTTTTTCAGGCTCGAGCGTCAACGACGCCAGCGGACGCGGTGATGGCCGGGCTCACCGGGGATGGACCGGGAACGGCCGGGGATCGGCTGGCACGAGACTGGCGTTGCCCTTACCCCTCCTGCGGCAAGGCCTTCAGCTGCCCTTCCTTCCTCAGCAGGCACCTGAGCGTCCACAGCGAGGAGAAGCCCTTCGAGTGCCCGAGCTGCGGCAGGCACTTCAAGCGTTTCGACAACCTGAGCAAGCACCAACGCCATCACGGTGCCCAGCGGGCGCACCAGTGCCAGGCCTGTGCCAAGCGGTTTTTCACCCCCAGCAGCCTCTCCGCTCACCAGCGGGTTCACGCCGGAGAGAAGGCCGAAGCGCCCTGCGCGGGCAGTGCCCGGGGCTCAGACCGACGGACAGACCCTGCAGAGAAGGCCTTCGAGTGCTCGGCCTGCGGAAAAAGGTTCCCCAAGGCTTGCCGGCTTCTGGCCCACCAGCGGGTCCACACGGGAGAGAAACCCTTTCGGTGCGTTACCTGCGAGAAACACTTCTACACCTCCAGCTGCCTCCTGAGACACCAGCGCATCCACAACAGGGAGCTGGCCTGCCCGCCCCGAGCAGCCGAGCAGCAGTGCCAGGCCTTCGGTCAGCTCCTCGCCCATCTTCAAGTCAACCCCAGGAGATCCATCGGCAAGTTCATGCGTTCATTCTTCTGGCACGGCGATAGATGTCCAAGTGGGGATGGTTTGCAGGACTTGGATGCGATGGTTGCTCCCATCCACCTGCTGCCCTCCCGGTCCTTCCAGGCGGTGGTGGTCGCTGGAGGACAGGCTGTTTTGGCGTCTTGTTCACCCAGTTTGTAGAACACGTGCAGAATCTTGAGTGTGCGCGCACTTCCTGTGTTTTTGGTCTCACTTCCTTCTCGTCTCATGTCCAACCTTTCTGATGCGAACCGCCGATGCAAACAGAGACAGAAAACTAACGATAGAGTGTACTGGAGAGGGTGCGGAGGAGATTCACTCGAACGGTTCCAGGGATGAGGGACTCCAGTTATGGGGAGAGGCTGGAGAATCTGGGATTGTTCTCCTCAGAGCAGAGAAGGTTAAGGGGAGATTTGATCGAGGGGTACAAAATTACGGGGGGTTTTGATCGAGGAAATAAGGATGTTCTGTTTCCAGTGGGCAGGAGGGTCGGTAACCAGAGGACACAGATTTAAGGTAATCGGGGAAAGAACCAGAGGGGGAGATGAGGAATGTTTTTTTACGCAGCGAGTTGTTCTGATCTGGAATTCACTGCCTGAAAGGGCGGTGGAAGCAGATTCAATAACAACTTTCAAAATAGAATTGGAGAAATACTTGAAGGGAAAAATGTACAGGGGAAAGAGCAGGGAGAGTGGGATTAATGGGATAGATCTTTCAAACAGCCAGCACAGGCATGATGGGCCAAGTGGCCTCCTGTACTGTATCGTTCCATGTTGATCTCCTGGTTTATTCGCTATCTTTAACTATTGGCAGGGAAGATGAATTTTTCTCTCTGATTTTCTCATTGCACCAGTCTGCAGGTCACACCATGAGAGCAGAGATTACAAAAAGGCTGCATCACATTATCTATCTGTGGTGATGGAATGTATTGAGCTGGACAGGTGCGTCAGTGTCAGACGGTCGTGGGTTCGAGCCCCCACTCCAGAGAGCTGAGCCCCGTCATCCAGGCCGACTCATCCCAGTGCAGTACTGAGGGAGCGCTGCATTGTCAGAGGTTAAACTGAGACCCCCGTCTGCCCTCGCGGGTGGCTGTTAAAGATCTCACGGCCTTTATTAGGGGAACAGCGGGGGGTGGGGGCAGGTCTCCCCGGCGTCGTGGGTCCAAAAAGGGAATTGGATAAATATTTGTTGGTGGAAGATTTGCAGGGCGAAAGGAAACGAGCAGGGGGAGTGGGACGAATTGGACAGAACTTTCAAAGAGCCAGAACAGGTACGATGGGCAGAATGGTCTCTTCCGACACTGTATCATTCTATGATTCTATCGATGGCCTGTTTCTACACTGTATCATTCTATGATTCTATCGATGGTCTGTTTCTACACTGTATCATTCTATGATTCTATCGATGGTCTGTTTCTACACTGTATCATTCTATGATTCTATCGATGGTCTGTTTCTACACTGTATCATTCTATGATTCTATCGATGGTCTGTTTCTACACTGTATCATTCTATGATTCTATCGATGGTCTGTTTCTACACTGTATCATTCTATGATTCTATCGATGGTCTGTTTCTACACTGTATCATTCTATGATTCTATCGATGGTCTGTTTCTGCACTGTATCATTCTATGATTCTATCGATGGTCTGTTTCTGCACTGTATCATTCTATGATTCTATCGATGGTCTGTTTCTACACTGTATCATTCTATGATTCTATCGATGGTCTGTTTCTACACTGTATCATTCTATGATTCTATCGATGGTCTGTTTCTACACTGTGTCATTCTATGATTCTATCGATGGTCTGTTTCTACACTGTATCATTCTATGATTCTATCGATGGTCTGTTTCTACACTGTATCATTCTATGATTCTATCGATGGTCTGTTTCTACACTGTATCATTCTATGATTCTATCGATGGTCTGTTTCTACACTGTATCATTCTATGATTCTATCGATGGCCTGTTTCTGCACTGTATCATTCTATGATTCTATCGATGGTCTGTTTCTACACTGTATCATTCTATGATTCTATCGATGGTCTGTTTCTACACTGTATCATTCTATGATTCTATCGATGGTCTGTTTCTACACTGTATCATTCTATGATTCTATCGATGGTCTGTTTCTACACTGTATCATTCTATGATTCTATCGATGGTCTGTTTCTACACTGTATCATTCTATGATTCTATCGATGGTCTGTTTCTGCACTGTATCATTCTATGATTCTATCGATGGTCTGTTTCTACACTGTATCATTCTATGATTCTATCGATGGTCTGTTTCTGCACTGTATCATTCTATGATTCTATCGATGATCTGTTTCTACACTGTATCATTCTATGATTCTATCGATGGTCTGTTTCTACACTGTATCATTCTATGATTCTATCGATGGTCTGTTTCTACACTGTATCATTCTATGATTCTATCGATGGTCTGTTTCTACACTGTATCATTCTATGATTCTATCGATGGTCTGTTTCTACACTGTATCATTCTATGATTCCATCGATGGTCTGTTTCTACACTGTATCATTCTACGATTCTATCGATGGTCTGTTTCTACACTGTATCATTCTACGATTCAATCGATGGTCTGTTTCTGCACTGTATCATTCTATGATTCTATCGATGGTCTGTTTCTACACTGTATCATTCTATGATTCTATCGATGGTCTGTTTCTACACTGTATCATTCTATGATTCTATCGATGGTCTGTTTCTACACTGTATCATTCTATGATTCTATCGATGGTCTGTTTCTACACTGTATCATTCTATGATTCTATCGATGGTCTGTTTCTACACTGTATCATTCTATGATTCTATCGATGGTCTGTTTCTACACTGTATCATTCTATGATTCTATCGATGATCTGTTTCTACACTGTATCATTCTATGATTCTATCGATGGTCTGTTTCTACACTGTTTCATTCTATGATTCTATCGATGGTCTGTTTCTACACTGTATCATTCTATGATTCTATCGATGGTCTGTTTCTATACTGTATCATTCTATGATTCTATCGATGGTCTGTTTCTACACTGTATCATTCTATGATTCTATCGATGGTCTGTTTCTACACTGTATCATTCTATGATTCTATCGATGGCCTGTTTCTACACTGTATCATTCTATGATTCTATCGATGGTCTGTTTCTACACTATCATTCTATGATTCTATAGATGGTCTGTTTCTACACTGTATCATTCTATGATTCTATCGATGGCCTGTTTCTACACTGTATCATTCTATGATTCTATCGATGGTCTGTTTCTACACTGTATCATTCTGTGATTCTATCGATGGTCTGTTTCTACACTGTATCATTCTATGATTCTATCGATGGTCTGTTTCTACACTGTATCATTCTATGATTCTATCGATGGTCTGTTTCTACACTGTATCATTCTATGATTCTATCGATGGTCTGTTTCTACACTGTATCATTCTATGATTCTATCGATGGTCTGTTTCTACACTGTATCATTCTATGATTCTATCGATGGTCTGTTTCTACACTGTATCATTCTATGATTCTATCGATGGTCTGTTTCTACACTGCATCATTCTATGATTCTATCGATGGTCTGTTTCTACACTGTATCATTCTATGATTCTATCGATGGTCTGTTTCTACACTGTATCATTCTATGATTCTATCGATGGTCTGTTTCTACACTGTATCATTCTATGATTCTATCGATGGTCTGTTTCTACACTGTATCATTCTATGATTCTATCGATGGTCTGTTTCTACACTGTATCATTCTATGATTCTATCGATGGCCTGTTTCTACACTGTATCATTCTGTGATTCTATCGATGGTCTGTTTCTACACTGTATCATTCTGTGATTCTATCGATGGTCTGTTTCTACACTGTATCATTCTATGATTGTATCGATGGTCTGTTTCTACACTGTATCATTCTATGATTCTATCGATGGTCTGTTTCTACACTGTATCATTCTATGATTCTATCGATGGTCTGTTTCTACACTGTATCATTCTATGATTCTATCGATGGTCTGTTTCTACACTGTATCATTCTATGATTCTATCGATGGTCTGTTTCTACACTGTATCATTCTATGATTCTATCGATGGTCTGTTTCTACACTGTATCATTCTATGATTCTATCGATGGTCTGTTTCTACACTGTATCATTCTGTGATTCTATCGATGGTCTGTTTCTACACTGTATCGTTCTGTGATTCTATCGATGGTCTGTTTCTACACTGTATCGTTCTATGATTCTATCGATGGTCTGTTTCGACACTGTATCGTTCTATGAATCTATCGATGGTCTGTTTCTACACTGTATCATTCTATGATTCTATCGATGGTCTGTTTCTACACTGTATCATTCTATGATTCTATCGATGGTCTGTTTCTACACTGTATCATTCTATGATTCTATCGATGGTCTGTTTCTACACTGTATCATTCTATGATTCTATCGATGGTCTGTTTCTACACTGTATCATTCTATGATTCTATCGATGGTCTGTTTCCACACTGTATCATTCTATGATTCTATCGATGGTCTGTTTCTACACTATCATTCTATGATTCTATAGATGGTCTGTTTCTACACTGTATCATTCTATGATTCTATCGATGGTCTGTTTCTACACTGTATCATTCTATGATTCTATCGATGGTCTGTTTCTACACTGTATCATTCTATGATTCTATCGATGGTCTGTTTCTACACTGTATCATTCTATGATTCTATCGATGGTCTGTTTCTACACTGCATCATTCTATGATTCTATCGATGGTCTGTTTCTACACTGTATCATTCTATGATTCTATCGATGGTCTGTTTCTACACTGTATCATTCTATGATTCTATCGATGGTCTGTTTCTACACTGTATCATTCTATGATTCTATCGATGGTCTGTTTCTACACTGTATCATTCTATGATTCTATCGATGGTCTGTTTCTACACTGTATCATTCTATGATTCTATCGATGGTCTGTTTCTACACTGTATCATTCTATGATTCTATCGATGGCCTGTTTCTACACTGTATCATTCTGTGATTCTATCGATGGTCTGTTTCTACACTGTATCATTCTATGATTCTATCGATGGTCTGTTTCTACACTGTATCATTCTATGATTCTATCGATGGTCTGTTTCTACACTGTATCATTCTATGATTCTATCGATGGTCTGTTTCTACACTGTATCATTCTATGATTCTATCGATGGTCTGTTTCTACACTGTATCATTCTATGATTCTATCGATGGTCTGTTTCTACACTGTATCATTCTATGATTCTATCGATGGTCTGTTTCTACACTGTATCATTCTATGATTCTATCGATGGTCTGTTTCTACACTGTATCATTCTATGATTCTATCGATGGTCTGTTTCTACACTGTATCATTCTGTGATTCTATCGATGGTCTGTTTCTACACTGTATCGTTCTGTGATTCTATCGATGGTCTGTTTCTACACTGTATCATTCTATGATTCTATCGATGGTCTGTTTCTACACTGTATCATTCTATGATTCTATCGATGGTCTGTTTCTACACTGTATCATTCTATGATTCTATCGATGGTCTGTTTCCACACTGTATCATTCTATGATTCTATCGATGGTCTGTTTCTACACTATCATTCTATGATTCTATAGATGGTCTGTTTCTACACTGTATCATTCTATGATTCTATCGATGGTCTGTTTCTACACTGTATCATTCTATGATTCTATCGATGGTCTGTTTCTACACTGTATCATTCTATGATTCTATCGATGGTCTGTTTCTACACTGTATCATTCTATGATTCTATCGATGGTCTGTTTCTACACTGTATCATTCTATGATTCTATCGATGGTCTGTTTCTACACTGTATCATTCTGTGATTCTATCGATGGTCTGTTTCTACACTGTATCGTTCTGTGATTCTATCGATGGTCTGTTTCTACACTGTATCGTTCTATGATTCTATCGATGGTCTGTTTCGACACTGTATCGTTCTATGAATCTATCGATGGTCTGTTTCTACACTGTATCATTCTATGATTCTATCGATGGTCTGTTTCTACACTGTATCATTCTATGATTCTATCGATGGTCTGTTTCTACACTGTATCATTCTATGATTCTATCGATGGTCTGTTTCTACACTGTATCATTCTATGATTCTATCGATGGTCTGTTTCCACACTGTATCATTCTATGATTCTATCGATGGTCTGTTTCTACACTGTATCATTCTATGATTCTATCGATGGTCTGTTTCCACACTGAATCATTCTATGATTCTATCGATGGTCTGTTTCTACACTGTATCATTCTATGATTCTATCGATGGTCTGTTTCCACACTGTATCATTCTATGATTCTATCGATGGTCTGTTTCTACACTGTATCATTCTATGATTCTATCGATGGTCTGTTTCTACATTGTATCATTCTATGATTCTATCGATGGTCTGTTTCTACACTGTATCGTTCTATGATTCTATCGATGGTCTGTTTCGACACTGTATCATTCTATGATTCTATCGATGGTCTGTTTCTACACTGTATCATTCTATGATTCTATCGATGGTCTGTTTCTGCACTGTATCATTCTATGATTCTATCGATGGTCTGTTTCTGCACTGTATCATTCTATGATTCTATCGATCGTCTGTTTCTACACTGTATCATTCTATGATTCTATCGATGGTCTGTTTCTGCACTGTATCATTCTATGATTCTATCGATGGTCTGTTTCTACACTGTATCATTCTATGATTCTATCGATGGTCTGTTTCTACACTGTATCATTCTATGATTCTATCGATGGTCTGTTTCTGCACTGTATCATTCTATGATTCTATCGATGGTCTGTTTCTGCACTGTATCATTCTATGATTCTATCGATGGTCTGTTTCTGCACTGTATCATTCTATGATTCTATCGATGGCCTGTTTCCACACTGTCTCATTCTATCATTCTATCGATGGCCTGTTTCTACACTGTATCATTCTCTGATTCTGTCGATGGTCTGTTTCTACACTGTATCATTCCATGATTCTATCGATGGCCTGTTTCTGCACTGTATCATTCTCTGATTCTATCGATGGTCTGTTTCTACACTGTATCATTCTATGATTCTATCGATGGCCTGTTTCTACACTGTATCATTCTATGATTCTATCGATGGTCTGTTTCTACACTGTATCATTCTATGATTCTATCGATGGTCTGTTTCTACACTGTATCATTCTATGATTCTATCGATGGCCTGTTTCTACACTGTATCATTCTATGATTCTATCGATGGTCTGTTTCTACACTGTATCATTCTATGATTCTATCGATGGTCTGTTTCTACACTGTATCATTCTATGATTCTATCGATGGTCTGTTTCTACACTGTATCATTCTATGATTCTATCGATGGTCTGTTTCTACACTGTATCATTCTATGATTCTATCGATGGTCTGTTTCTACACTGTATCATTCTATGATTCTATCGATGGTCTGTTTCTACACTGTATCATTCTATGATTCTATCGATGGTCTGTTTCTACACTGTATCATTCTATGATTCTATCGATGGTCTGTTTCTACACTGCATCATTCTATGATTCTATAGATGGTCTGTTTCTACACTGTATCATTCTATGATTCTATCGATGGCCTGTTTCTACACTGTATCATTCTATGATTCTATAGATGGTCTGTTTCTACACTGTATCATTCTATGATTCTATCGATGGTCTGTTTCTACACTGCATCATTCTATGATTCTATAGATGGTCTGTTTCTACACTGTATCATTCTATGATTCTATCGATGGTCTGTTTCTACACTGTATCATTCTATGATTCTATCGATGGTCTGTTTCTACACTGTATCATTCTATGATTCTATCGATGGTCTGTTTCTACACTGCATCATTCTATGATTCTATAGATGGTCTGTTTCTACACTGTATCATTCTATGATTCTATCGATGGTCTGTTTCTACACTGTATCATTCTATGATTCTATCGATGGTCTGTTTCTACACTGTATCATTCTATGATTCTATCGATGGTCTGTTTCTACACTGTATCATTCTATGATTCTATCGATGGTCTGTTTCTACACTGCATCATTCTATGATTCTATCGATGGTCTGTTTCTACACTGTATCATTCTATGATTCTATCGATGGCCTGTTTCTACACTGTATCATTCTATGATTCTATCGATGGTCTGTTTCTACACTGTTTCATTCTATGATTCTATCGATGGTCTGTTTCTACACTGTATCATTCTATGATTCTATCGATGGTCTGTTTCTATACTGTATCATTCTATGATTCTATCGATGGTCTGTTTCTACACTGTATCATTCTATGATTCTATCGATGGTCTGTTTCTACACTGTATCATTCTATGATTCTATCGATGGCCTGTTTCTACACTGTATCATTCTATGATTCTATCGATGGTCTGTTTCTACACTATCATTCTATGATTCTATAGATGGTCTGTTTCTACACTGTATCATTCTATGATTCTATCGATGGCCTGTTTCTACACTGTATCATTCTATGATTCTATCGATGGTCTGTTTCTACACTGTATCATTCTGTGATTCTATCGATGGTCTGTTTCTACACTGTATCATTCTATGATTCTATCGATGGTCTGTTTCTACACTGTATCATTCTATGATTCTATCGATGGTCTGTTTCTACACTGTATCATTCTATGATTCTATCGATGGTCTGTTTCTACACTGTATCATTCTATGATTCTATCGATGGTCTGTTTCTACACTGTATCATTCTATGATTCTATCGATGGTCTGTTTCTACACTGTATCATTCTATGATTCTATCGATGGTCTGTTTCTACACTGTATCATTCTATGATTCTATCGATGGTCTGTTTCTACACTGCATCATTCTATGATTCTATCGATGGTCTGTTTCTACACTGTATCATTCTATGATTCTATCGATGGTCTGTTTCTACATTGTATCATTCTATGATTCTATCGATGGTCTGTTTCTACACTGTATCGTTCTATGATTCTATCGATGGTCTGTTTCGACACTGTATCATTCTATGATTCTATCGATGGTCTGTTTCTACACTGTATCATTCTATGATTCTATCGATGGTCTGTTTCTACACTGTATCATTCTATGATTCTATCGATGGTCTGTTTCTGCACTGTATCATTCTATGATTCTATCGATCGTCTGTTTCTACACTGTATCATTCTATGATTCTATCGATGGTCTGTTTCTGCACTGTATCATTCTATGATTCTATCGATGGTCTGTTTCTACACTGTATCATTCTATGATTCTATCGATGGTCTGTTTCTACACTGTATCATTCTATGATTCTATCGATGGTCTGTTTCTGCACTGTATCATTCTATGATTCTATCGATGGTCTGTTTCTGCACTGTATCATTCTATGATTCTATCGATGGTCTGTTTCTGCACTGTATCATTCTATGATTCTATCGATGGCCTGTTTCCACACTGTCTCATTCTATCATTCTATCGATGGCCTGTTTCTACACTGTATCATTCTCTGATTCTGTCGATGGTCTGTTTCTACACTGTATCATTCCATGATTCTATCGATGGCCTGTTTCTGCACTGTATCATTCTCTGATTCTATCGATGGTCTGTTTCTACACTGTATCATTCTATGATTCTATCGATGGCCTGTTTCTACACTGTATCATTCTATGATTCTATCGATGGTCTGTTTCTACACTGTATCATTCTATGATTCTATCGATGGTCTGTTTCTACACTGTATCATTCTATGATTCTATCGATGGTCTGTTTCTACACTGTATCATTCTATGATTCTATCGATGGTCTGTTTCTACACTGTATCATTCTATGATTCTATCGATGGTCTGTTTCTACACTGTATCATTCTATGATTCTATCGATGGTCTGTTTCTACACTGTATCATTCTATGATTCTATCGATGGTCTGTTTCTACACTGTATCATTCTATGATTCTATCGATGGTCTGTTTCTACACTGTATCGTTCTATGATTCTATCGATGGTCTGTTTCTGCACTGTATCATTCTATGATTCTATCGATGGTCTGTTTCTACACTGTATCATTCTATGATTCTATCGATGGTCTGTTTCTACACTGTATCATTCTATGATTCTATCGATGGTCTGTTTCTGCACTGTATCATTCTATGATTCTATCGATGGTCTGTTTCTACACTGTATCATTCTATGATTCTATCGATGGTCTGTTTCTACACTGTATCATTCTATGATTCTATCGATGGTCTGTTTCTACACTGTATCATTCTATGATTCTATCGATGGTCTGTTTCTACACTGCATCATTCTATGATTCTATCGATGGCCTGTTTCTACACTGTATCATTCTATGATTCTATCGATGGTCTGTTTCTACACTGTATCATTCTATGATTCTATCGATGGTCTGTTTCTACACTGTATCATTCTATGATTCTATCGATGGTCTGTTTCTACACTGTATCATTCTATGATTCTATCGATGGCCTGTTTCTACACTGTATCGTTCTATGATTCTATAGATGGTCTGTTTCTACACTGTATCGTTCTATGATTCTATAGATGGTCTGTTCCTACACTGTATCATTCTATGATTCTCTCGATGGTCTGTTTCTACACTGTATCATTCTATGATTCCATCGATGGCCCGTTTCTACACTGTATCATTCTATGATTCTATCGATGGTCTGTTTCTGCACTGTATCGTTCTATCATTCTATAGATGGTCTGTTTCTACACTGTATCATTCTATGATTCTATCGATGGCCTGTTTCTACACTGTATCATTCTATGATTCTATCGATGGTCTGTTTCTACACTGTATCATTCTATGATTCTATCGATGGTCTGTTTCTACACTGTATCATTCTATGATTCTATCGATGGTCTGTTTCTACACTGTATCGTTCTATGATTCTATCGATGGTCTGTTTCTACACTGTATCATTCTATGATTCTGCAGTTGGTCTGTTTCTACACTGTATCATTCTATGATTCTATCGATGGTCTGTTTCTACACTGTATCATTCTATGATTCTATTGATGGCCTGTTTCTACACTGTATCATTCTATGATTCTATCGATGGTCTGTTTCTGCACTGTATCGTTCTATGATTCTATAGATGGTCTGTTTCTACACTGTATCATTCTATGATTCTATCGATGGCCTGTTTCTACACTGTATCATTCTATGATTCTATCGATGGTCTGTTTCTACACTGTATCATTCTATGATTCTATCGATGGCCTGTTTCCACACTGTATCATTCTGTGATTCTATCGATGGTCTGTTTCCACACTGTATCATTCTATGATTCTATCGATGGCCTGTTTCTACGCTGTATCATTCTATGATTCTATCGATGGTCTGTTTCTACACTGTATCGTTCTATGATTCTATAGATGGTCTGTTTCTACACTGTATCATTCTATGATTCTATCGATGGCCTGTTTCTACACTGTATCATTCTATGATTCTATCGATGGCCTGTTTCTACACTGTATCATTCTGTGATTCTATCGATGGTCTGTTTCTACACTGTATCGTTCTATGATTCTATAGATGGTCTGTTTCTACACTGTATCATTCTATGATTCTATCGATGGTCTGTTTCTACACTGTATCATTCTATGATTCTATCGATGGTCTGTTTCTACACTGTATCGTTCTATGATTCTATCGATGGTCTGTTTCTACACTGTATCATTCTATGATTCTATCGATGGTCTGTTTCTACACTGTATCATTCTATGATTCTATCGATGGTCTGTTTCTACACTGTATCATTCTATGATTCTATCGATGGTCTGTTTCTACACTGTATCATTCTATGATTCTATCGATGGTCTGTTTCTACACTGTATCATTCTATGATTCTATCGATGGTCTGTTTCTACACTGTATCATTCTATGATTCTATCGATGGTCTGTTTCTACACTGTATCATTCTATGATTCTATCGATGGTCTGTTTCTACACTGTATCATTCTATGATTCTATCGATGGTCTGTTTCTACACTGTATCGTTCTATGATTCTATCGATGGTCTGTTTCTACACTGTATCATTCTGTGATTCTATCGATGGTCTGTTTCTACACTGTATCATTCTATGATTCTCTCGATAGTCTGTTTCTACACTGCATCGTTCTATGATTCTATCGATGGTCTGTTTCTACACTGTATCATTCTGTGATTCTATCGATGGTCTGTTTCTACACTGTATCATTCTATGATTCTATCGATGGCCTGTTTCTACACTGTATCATTCTATGATTCTATCGATGGTCTGTTTCTACACTGTATCATTCTATGATTCTATCGATGGTCTGTTTCTACACTGTATCATTCTATGATTCTCTCGATGGTCTGTTTCTACACTGTATCATTCTATGATTCTATCGATGGTCTGTTTCTACACTGTATCATTCTATGATTCTATCGATGGTCTGTTTCTACACTGTATCATTCTATGATTCTATCGATGGTCTGTTTCTACACTGTATCATTCTCTGAATCTGTCGATGGTCTGTTTCTGCACTGTATCATTCCATGATTCTATCGATGGCCTGTTTCTGCACTGTATCATTCTCTGATTCTATCGATGGTCTGTTTCTACACTGTATCATTCTATGATTCTATCGATGGCCTGTTTCTACACTGTATCATTCTCTGATTCTATCGATGGTCTGTTTCTACACTGTATCATTCTCTGATTCTATCGATGGTCTGTTTCTACACTGTATCATTCTATGATTCTATCGATGGCCTGTTTCTGCACTGTATCATTCTATGATTCTATCGATGGTCTGTTTCTACACTGTATCATTCTATGATTCTATCGATGGTCTGTTTCTACACTGTATCATTCTATGATTCTATCGATGGTCTGTTTCTACACTGTATCATTCTATGATTCTATCGATGGTCTGTTTCTACACTGTATCATTCTATGATTCTATCGATGGTCTGTTTCTACACTGTATCATTCTATGATTCTATCGATGGTCTGTTTCTGCACTGTATCATTCTCTGATTCTATCGATGGTCTGTTTCTACACTGTATCATTCTATGATTCTATCGATGGTCTGTTTCTACACTGTATCATTCTATGATTCTATCGATGGTCTGTTTCTACACTGTATCATTCTATGATTCTATCGATGGTCTGTTTCTACACTGTATCATTCTATGATTCTATCGATGGTCTGTTTCTACACTGTATCATTCTATGATTCTATCGATGGTCTGTTTCTACACTGTATCATTCTATGATTCTATCGATGGTCTGTTTCTACACTGTATCATTCTATGATTCTATCGATGGTCTGTTTCTACACTGTATCATTCTATGATTCTATCGATGGTCTGTTTCTACACTGTATCATTCTATGATTCTATCGATGGTCTGTTTCTACACTGTATCATTCTATGATTCTATCGATGGTCTGTTTCTACACTGTATCATTCTATGATTCTATCGATGGTCTGTTTCTACACTGTATCATTCTATGATTCTATCGATGGTCTGTTTCTACACTGTATCATTCTATGATTCTATCGATGGTCTGTTTCTACACTGTATCGTTCTATGATTCTATCGATGGTCTGTTTCTACACTGTATCGTTCTATGATTCTATCGATGGTCTGTTTCGACACTGTATCATTCTATGATTCTATCGATGGTCTGTTTCTACACTGTATCATTCTATGATTCTATCGATGGTCTGTTTCTACACTGTATCATTCTATGATTCTATCGATGGTCTGTTTCTACACTGTATCATTCTATGATTCTATCGATGGTCTGTTTCTACACTGTATCATTCTATGATTCTATCGATGGTCTGTTTCTGCACTGTATCATTCTATGATTCTATCGATGGTCTGTTTCTACACTGTATCATTCTATGATTCTATCGATGGCCTGTTTCTACACTGTATCATTCTATGATTCTATCGATGGTCTGTTTCTACACTGTATCATTCTATGATTCTATCGATGGCCTGTTTCTACACTGTATCGTTCTATGATTCTATAGATGGTCTGTTTCTACACTGTATCGTTCTACGATTCTATAGATGGTCTGTTCCTACACTGTATCATTCTATGATTCTCTCGATGGTCTGTTTCTACACTGTATCATTCTATGATTCCATCGATGGCCCGTTTCTACACTGTATCATTCTATGATTCTATCGATGGTCTGTTTCTGCACTGTATCGTTCTATCATTCTATAGATGGTCTGTTTCTACACTGTATCATTCTATGATTCTATCGATGGCCTGTTTCTACACTGTATCATTCTATGATTCTATCGATGGTCTGTTTCTACACTGTATCGTTCTATGATTCTATCGATGGTCTGTTTCTACACTGTATCATTCTATGATTCTGCAGTTGGTCTGTTTCTACACTGTATCATTCTGTGATTCTATCGATGGTCTGTTTCCACACTGTATCATTCTATGATTCTATTGATGGCCTGTTTCTACGCTGTATCATTCTATGATTCTATCGATGGTCTGTTTCTACACTGTATCGTTCTATGATTCTATAGATGGTCTGTTTCTACACTGTATCATTCTATGATTCTATCGATGGCCTGTTTCTACACTGTATCATTCTATGATTCTATCGATGGTCTGTTTCTACACTGTATCATTCTATGATTCTATCGATGGTCTGTTTCTACACTGTATCATTCTATGATTCTATCGATGGTCTGTTTCTACACTGTATCATTCTATGATTCTATCGATCGTCTGTTTCTACACTGTATCATTCTATGATTCTACAGATGGTCTGTTTCTACACTGTATCATTCTATGATTCTATCGATGGTCTGTTTCTACACTGTATCATTCTATGATTCTATCGATGGTCTGTTTCTACACTGTATCATTCTATGATTCTATCGATGGCCTGTTTCTACACTGTATCATTCTATGATTCTATCGATGGTCTGTTTCTACACTGTATCATTCTATGATTCTATCGATGGTCTGTTTCTACACTGTATCATTCTATGATTCTATCGATGGTCTGTTTCTACACTGTATCATTCTATGATTCTATCGATCGTCTGTTTCTACACTGTATCATTCTATGATTCTATCGATGGTCTGTTTCTACACTGTATCATTCTATGATTCTATAGATGGCCTGTTTCTACACTGTTTCATTCTATGATTCTATCGATGGTCTGTTTCTACACTGTATCATTCTATGATTCTATCGATGGTCTGTTTCCACACTGTATCATTCTATGATTCTATCGATGGTCTGTTTCTACACTGTATCATTCTATGATTCTATCGATGGTCTGTTTCTACACTGTATCATTCTATGATTCTATCGATGGTCTGTTTCTACACTGTATCATTCTATGATTCTATCGATGGTCTGTTTCTACACTGTATCATTCTATGATTCTATCGATCGTCTGTTTCTACACTGTATCATTCTATGATTCTACAGATGGTCTGTTTCTACACTGTATCATTCTATGATTCTATCGATGGTCTGTTTCTACACTGTATCATTCTATGATTCAATCGATGGTCTGTTTCTGCACTGTATCATTCTATGATTCTATCGATGGTCTGTTTCTACACTGTATCATTCTATGATTCTATCGATGGTCTGTTTCTACACTGTATCATTCTATGATTCTATCGATGGTCTGTTTCTGCACTGTATCATTCTATGATTCTATCGATGGTCTGTTTCTACATTGTATCATTCTATGATTCTATCGATGGTCTGTTTATACACTGTATCATTCTCTGATTCTATCGATGGTCTGTTTCTACACTGTATCATTCTATGATTCTATCGATGGTCTGTTTCTACACTGTATCATTCTATGATTCTATCGATGGTCTGTTTCTGCACTGTATCATTCTATGATTCTATCGATGGTCTGTTTCTACACTGTATCATTCTATGATTCTATCGATGGTCTGTTTCTACACTGTATCATTCTATGATTCTATCGATGGTCTGTTTCTACACTGTATCATTCTATGATTCTATCGATGGTCTGTTTCTACACTGTATCATTCTGTGATTCTATCGATGGTCTGTTTCTACACTGTATCATTCTATGATTCTATCGATGGTCTGTTTCTGCACTGTATCATTCTATGATTCTATCGATCGTCTGTTTCTACATTGTATCATTCTATGATTCTATCGATGGTCTGTTTCTACACTGTATCGTTCTATGATTCTATCGATGGTCTGTTTCGACACTGTATCATTCTATGATTCTATCGATGGTCTGTTTCTACACTGTATCATTCTATGATTCTATCGATGGTCTGTTTCTACACTGTATCATTCTGTGATTCTATCGATGGTCTGTTTCTACACTGTATCATTCTATGATTCTATCGATGGTCTGTTTCTGCACTGTATCATTCTATGATTCTATCGATCGTCTGTTTCTACACTGTATCATTCTATGATTCTATCGATGGTCTGTTTCTGCACTGTATCATTCTATGATTCTATCGATGGTCTGTTTCTACACTGTATCATTCTATGATTCTATCGATGGTCTGTTTCTACACTGTATCATTCTATGATTCTATCGATGGTCTGTTTCTGCACTGTATCATTCTATGATTCTATCGATGGTCTGTTTCTGCACTGTATCATTCTATGATTCTATCGATGGTCTGTTTCTGCACTGTATCATTCTATGATTCTATCGATGGCCTGTTTCCACACTGTCTCATTCTATCATTCTATCGATGGCCTGTTTCTACACTGTATCATTCTCTGATTCTGTCGATGGTCTGTTTCTACACTGTATCATTCCATGATTCTATCGATGGCCTGTTTCTGCACTGTATCATTCTCTGATTCTATCGATGGTCTGTTTCTACACTGTATCATTCTATGATTCTATCGATGGCCTGTTTCTACACTGTATCATTCTATGATTCTATCGATGGTCTGTTTCTACACTGTATCATTCTATGATTCTATCGATGGTCTGTTTCTACACTGTATCATTCTATGATTCTATCGATGGTCTGTTTCTACACTGTATCATTCTATGATTCTATCGATGGTCTGTTTCTACACTGTATCATTCTATGATTCTATCGATGGTCTGTTTCTACACTGTATCATTCTATGATTCTATCGATGGTCTGTTTCTACACTGTATCATTCTATGATTCTATCGATGGTCTGTTTCTACACTGTATCATTCTATGATTCTATCGATGGTCTGTTTCTACACTGTATCGTTCTATGATTCTATCGATGGTCTGTTTCTGCACTGTATCATTCTATGATTCTATCGATGGTCTGTTTCTACACTGTATCATTCTATGATTCTATCGATGGTCTGTTTCTACACTGTATCATTCTATGATTCTATCGATGGTCTGTTTCTGCACTGTATCATTCTATGATTCTATCGATGGTCTGTTTCTACACTGTATCATTCTATGATTCTATCGATGGTCTGTTTCTACACTGTATCATTCTATGATTCTATCGATGGTCTGTTTCTACACTGCATCATTCTATGATTCTATCGATGGTCTGTTTCTACACTGTATCATTCTATGATTCTATCGATGGTCTGTTTCTGCACTGTATCATTCTATGATTCTATCGATGGTCTGTTTCTACACTGTATCATTCTATGATTCTATCGATGGTCTGTTTCTACACTGTATCATTCTATGATTCTATCGATGGTCTGTTTCTACACTGCATCATTCTATGATTCTATCGATGGCCTGTTTCTACACTGTATCATTCTATGATTCTATCGATGGTCTGTTTCTACACTGTATCATTCTATGATTCTATCGATGGTCTGTTTCTACACTGTATCATTCTATGATTCTATCGATGGTCTGTTTCTACACTGTATCATTCTATGATTCTATCGATGGCCTGTTTCTACACTGTATCGTTCTATGATTCTATAGATGGTCTGTTTCTACACTGTATCGTTCTATGATTCTATAGATGGTCTGTTCCTACACTGTATCATTCTATGATTCTCTCGATGGTCTGTTTCTACACTGTATCATTCTATGATTCCATCGATGGCCCGTTTCTACACTGTATCATTCTATGATTCTATCGATGGTCTGTTTCTGCACTGTATCGTTCTATCATTCTATAGATGGTCTGTTTCTACACTGTATCATTCTATGATTCTATCGATGGCCTGTTTCTACACTGTATCATTCTATGATTCTATCGATGGTCTGTTTCTACACTGTATCATTCTATGATTCTATCGATGGTCTGTTTCTACACTGTATCATTCTATGATTCTATCGATGGTCTGTTTCTACACTGTATCGTTCTATGATTCTATCGATGGTCTGTTTCTACACTGTATCATTCTATGATTCTGCAGTTGGTCTGTTTCTACACTGTATCATTCTATGATTCTATCGATGGTCTGTTTCTACACTGTATCATTCTATGATTCTATTGATGGCCTGTTTCTACACTGTATCATTCTATGATTCTATCGATGGTCTGTTTCTGCACTGTATCGTTCTATGATTCTATAGATGGTCTGTTTCTACACTGTATCATTCTATGATTCTATCGATGGCCTGTTTCTACACTGTATCATTCTATGATTCTATCGATGGTCTGTTTCTACACTGTATCATTCTATGATTCTATCGATGGCCTGTTTCCACACTGTATCATTCTGTGATTCTATCGATGGTCTGTTTCCACACTGTATCATTCTATGATTCTATCGATGGCCTGTTTCTACGCTGTATCATTCTATGATTCTATCGATGGTCTGTTTCTACACTGTATCGTTCTATGATTCTATAGATGGTCTGTTTCTACACTGTATCATTCTATGATTCTATCGATGGCCTGTTTCTACACTGTATCATTCTATGATTCTATCGATGGCCTGTTTCTACACTGTATCATTCTGTGATTCTATCGATGGTCTGTTTCTACACTGTATCGTTCTATGATTCTATAGATGGTCTGTTTCTACACTGTATCATTCTATGATTCTATCGATGGTCTGTTTCTACACTGTATCATTCTATGATTCTATCGATGGTCTGTTTCTACACTGTATCGTTCTATGATTCTATCGATGGTCTGTTTCTACACTGTATCATTCTATGATTCTATCGATGGTCTGTTTCTACACTGTATCATTCTATGATTCTATCGATGGTCTGTTTCTACACTGTATCATTCTATGATTCTATCGATGGTCTGTTTCTACACTGTATCATTCTATGATTCTATCGATGGTCTGTTTCTACACTGTATCATTCTATGATTCTATCGATGGTCTGTTTCTACACTGTATCATTCTATGATTCTATCGATGGTCTGTTTCTACACTGTATCATTCTATGATTCTATCGATGGTCTGTTTCTACACTGTATCATTCTATGATTCTATCGATGGTCTGTTTCTACACTGTATCGTTCTATGATTCTATCGATGGTCTGTTTCTACACTGTATCATTCTGTGATTCTATCGATGGTCTGTTTCTACACTGTATCATTCTATGATTCTCTCGATAGTCTGTTTCTACACTGCATCGTTCTATGATTCTATCGATGGTCTGTTTCTACACTGTATCATTCTGTGATTCTATCGATGGTCTGTTTCTACACTGTATCATTCTATGATTCTATCGATGGCCTGTTTCTACACTGTATCATTCTATGATTCTATCGATGGTCTGTTTCTACACTGTATCATTCTATGATTCTATCGATGGTCTGTTTCTACACTGTATCATTCTATGATTCTCTCGATGGTCTGTTTCTACACTGTATCATTCTATGATTCTATCGATGGTCTGTTTCTACACTGTATCATTCTATGATTCTATCGATGGTCTGTTTCTACACTGTATCATTCTATGATTCTATCGATGGTCTGTTTCTACACTGTATCATTCTCTGAATCTGTCGATGGTCTGTTTCTGCACTGTATCATTCCATGATTCTATCGATGGCCTGTTTCTGCACTGTATCATTCTCTGATTCTATCGATGGTCTGTTTCTACACTGTATCATTCTATGATTCTATCGATGGCCTGTTTCTACACTGTATCATTCTCTGATTCTATCGATGGTCTGTTTCTACACTGTATCATTCTCTGATTCTATCGATGGTCTGTTTCTACACTGTATCATTCTATGATTCTATCGATGGCCTGTTTCTGCACTGTATCATTCTATGATTCTATCGATGGTCTGTTTCTACACTGTATCATTCTATGATTCTATCGATGGTCTGTTTCTACACTGTATCATTCTATGATTCTATCGATGGTCTGTTTCTACACTGTATCATTCTATGATTCTATCGATGGTCTGTTTCTACACTGTATCATTCTATGATTCTATCGATGGTCTGTTTCTACACTGTATCATTCTATGATTCTATCGATGGTCTGTTTCTGCACTGTATCATTCTCTGATTCTATCGATGGTCTGTTTCTACACTGTATCATTCTATGATTCTATCGATGGTCTGTTTCTACACTGTATCATTCTATGATTCTATCGATGGTCTGTTTCTACACTGTATCATTCTATGATTCTATCGATGGTCTGTTTCTACACTGTATCATTCTATGATTCTATCGATGGTCTGTTTCTACACTGTATCATTCTATGATTCTATCGATGGTCTGTTTCTACACTGTATCATTCTATGATTCTATCGATGGTCTGTTTCTACACTGTATCATTCTATGATTCTATCGATGGTCTGTTTCTACACTGTATCATTCTATGATTCTATCGATGGTCTGTTTCTACACTGTATCATTCTATGATTCTATCGATGGTCTGTTTCTACACTGTATCATTCTATGATTCTATCGATGGTCTGTTTCTACACTGTATCATTCTATGATTCTATCGATGGTCTGTTTCTACACTGTATCGTTCTATGATTCTATCGATGGTCTGTTTCTACACTGTATCGTTCTATGATTCTATCGATGGTCTGTTTCGACACTGTATCATTCTATGATTCTATCGATGGTCTGTTTCTACACTGTATCATTCTATGATTCTATCGATGGTCTGTTTCTACACTGTATCATTCTATGATTCTATCGATGGTCTGTTTCTACACTGTATCATTCTATGATTCTATCGATGGTCTGTTTCTACACTGTATCATTCTATGATTCTATCGATGGTCTGTTTCTGCACTGTATCATTCTATGATTCTATCGATGGTCTGTTTCTGCACTGTATCATTCTATGATTCTATCGATGGCCTGTTTCTACACTGTATCATTCTATGATTCTATCGATGGTCTGTTTCTACACTGTATCATTCTATGATTCTATCGATGGTCTGTTTCTACACTGTATCATTCTATGATTCTATCGATGGTCTGTTTCCACACTGTATCATTCTATCATTCTATCGATGGCCTGTTTCTACACTGTATCATTCTCTGATTCTGTCGATGGTCTGTTTCTACACTGTATCATTCCATGATTCTATCGATGGCCTGTTTCTGCACTGTATCATTCTCTGATTCTATCGATGGTCTGTTTCTACACTGTATCATTCTATGATTCTATCGATGGTCTGTTTCCACACTGTATCATTCTATGATTCTATCGATGGTCTGTTTCTACACTGTATCATTCTATGATTCTATCGATGGCCTGTTTCTACACTGTATCATTCTATGATTCTATCGATGGTCTGTTTCTACACTGTATCATTCTATGATTCTATCGATGGCCTGTTTCTACACTGTATCGTTCTATGATTCTATAGATGGTCTGTTTCTACACTGTATCGTTCTACGATTCTATAGATGGTCTGTTCCTACACTGTATCATTCTATGATTCTCTCGATGGTCTGTTTCTACACTGTATCATTCTATGATTCCATCGATGGCCCGTTTCTACACTGTATCATTCTATGATTCTATCGATGGTCTGTTTCTGCACTGTATCGTTCTATCATTCTATAGATGGTCTGTTTCTACACTGTATCATTCTATGATTCTATCGATGGCCTGTTTCTACACTGTATCATTCTATGATTCTATCGATGGTCTGTTTCTACACTGTATCGTTCTATGATTCTATCGATGGTCTGTTTCTACACTGTATCATTCTATGATTCTGCAGTTGGTCTGTTTCTACACTGTATCATTCTGTGATTCTATCGATGGTCTGTTTCCACACTGTATCATTCTATGATTCTATTGATGGCCTGTTTCTACGCTGTATCATTCTATGATTCTATCGATGGTCTGTTTCTACACTGTATCGTTCTATGATTCTATAGATGGTCTGTTTCTACACTGTATCATTCTATGATTCTATCGATGGCCTGTTTCTACACTGTATCATTCTATGATTCTATCGATGGTCTGTTTCTACACTGTATCATTCTATGATTCTATCGATGGTCTGTTTCTACACTGTATCATTCTATGATTCTATCGATGGTCTGTTTCTACACTGTATCATTCTATGATTCTATCGATCGTCTGTTTCTACACTGTATCATTCTATGATTCTACAGATGGTCTGTTTCTACACTGTATCATTCTATGATTCTATCGATGGTCTGTTTCTACACTGTATCATTCTATGATTCTATCGATGGTCTGTTTCTACACTGTATCATTCTATGATTCTATCGATGGCCTGTTTCTACACTGTATCATTCTATGATTCTATCGATGGTCTGTTTCTACACTGTATCATTCTATGATTCTATCGATGGTCTGTTTCTACACTGTATCATTCTATGATTCTATCGATGGTCTGTTTCTACACTGTATCATTCTATGATTCTATCGATCGTCTGTTTCTACACTGTATCATTCTATGATTCTATCGATGGTCTGTTTCTACACTGTATCATTCTATGATTCTATAGATGGCCTGTTTCTACACTGTTTCATTCTATGATTCTATCGATGGTCTGTTTCTACACTGTATCATTCTATGATTCTATCGATGGTCTGTTTCCACACTGTATCATTCTATGATTCTATCGATGGTCTGTTTCTACACTGTATCATTCTATGATTCTATCGATGGTCTGTTTCTACACTGTATCATTCTATGATTCTATCGATGGTCTGTTTCTACACTGTATCATTCTATGATTCTATCGATGGTCTGTTTCTACACTGTATCATTCTATGATTCTATCGATCGTCTGTTTCTACACTGTATCATTCTATGATTCTACAGATGGTCTGTTTCTACACTGTATCATTCTATGATTCTATCGATGGTCTGTTTCTACACTGTATCATTCTATGATTCAATCGATGGTCTGTTTCTGCACTGTATCATTCTATGATTCTATCGATGGTCTGTTTCTACACTGTATCATTCTATGATTCTATCGATGGTCTGTTTCTACACTGTATCATTCTATGATTCTATCGATGGTCTGTTTCTGCACTGTATCATTCTATGATTCTATCGATGGTCTGTTTCTACATTGTATCATTCTATGATTCTATCGATGGTCTGTTTATACACTGTATCATTCTCTGATTCTATCGATGGTCTGTTTCTACACTGTATCATTCTATGATTCTATCGATGGTCTGTTTCTACACTGTATCATTCTATGATTCTATCGATGGTCTGTTTCTGCACTGTATCATTCTATGATTCTATCGATGGTCTGTTTCTACACTGTATCATTCTATGATTCTATCGATGGTCTGTTTCTACACTGTATCATTCTATGATTCTATCGATGGTCTGTTTCTACACTGTATCATTCTATGATTCTATCGATGGTCTGTTTCTACACTGTTTCATTCTATGATTCTATCGATGGTCTGTTTCTACACTGTATCATTCTATGATTCTATCGATGGTCTGTTTCTACACTGTATCATTCTATGATTCTATCGATGGTCTGTTTCTACACTGCATCATTCTATGATTCTATCGATGGCCTGTTTCTACACTGTATCATTCTATGATTCTATCGATGGTCTGTTTCTACACTGTATCATTCTATGATTCTATCGATGGTCTGTTTCTACACTGTATCATTCTATGATTCTATCGATGGTCTGTTTCTACACTGTATCATTCTATGATTCTATCGATGGCCTGTTTCTACACTGTATCGTTCTATGATTCTATAGATGGTCTGTTTCTACACTGTATCGTTCTATGATTCTATAGATGGTCTGTTCCTACACTGTATCATTCTATGATTCTCTCGATGGTCTGTTTCTACACTGTATCATTCTATGATTCCATCGATGGCCCGTTTCTACACTGTATCATTCTATGATTCTATCGATGGTCTGTTTCTGCACTGTATCGTTCTATCATTCTATAGATGGTCTGTTTCTACACTGTATCATTCTATGATTCTATCGATGGCCTGTTTCTACACTGTATCATTCTATGATTCTATCGATGGTCTGTTTCTACACTGTATCATTCTATGATTCTATCGATGGTCTGTTTCTACACTGTATCATTCTATGATTCTATCGATGGTCTGTTTCTACACTGTATCGTTCTATGATTCTATCGATGGTCTGTTTCTACACTGTATCATTCTATGATTCTGCAGTTGGTCTGTTTCTACACTGTATCATTCTATGATTCTATCGATGGTCTGTTTCTACACTGTATCATTCTATGATTCTATTGATGGCCTGTTTCTACACTGTATCATTCTATGATTCTATCGATGGTCTGTTTCTGCACTGTATCGTTCTATGATTCTATAGATGGTCTGTTTCTACACTGTATCATTCTATGATTCTATCGATGGCCTGTTTCTACACTGTATCATTCTATGATTCTATCGATGGTCTGTTTCTACACTGTATCATTCTATGATTCTATCGATGGCCTGTTTCCACACTGTATCATTCTGTGATTCTATCGATGGTCTGTTTCCACACTGTATCATTCTATGATTCTATCGATGGCCTGTTTCTACGCTGTATCATTCTATGATTCTATCGATGGTCTGTTTCTACACTGTATCGTTCTATGATTCTATAGATGGTCTGTTTCTACACTGTATCATTCTATGATTCTATCGATGGCCTGTTTCTACACTGTATCATTCTATGATTCTATCGATGGCCTGTTTCTACACTGTATCATTCTGTGATTCTATCGATGGTCTGTTTCTACACTGTATCGTTCTATGATTCTATAGATGGTCTGTTTCTACACTGTATCATTCTATGATTCTATCGATGGTCTGTTTCTACACTGTATCATTCTATGATTCTATCGATGGTCTGTTTCTACACTGTATCGTTCTATGATTCTATCGATGGTCTGTTTCTACACTGTATCATTCTATGATTCTATCGATGGTCTGTTTCTACACTGTATCATTCTATGATTCTATCGATGGTCTGTTTCTACACTGTATCATTCTATGATTCTATCGATGGTCTGTTTCTACACTGTATCATTCTATGATTCTATCGATGGTCTGTTTCTACACTGTATCATTCTATGATTCTATCGATGGTCTGTTTCTACACTGTATCATTCTATGATTCTATCGATGGTCTGTTTCTACACTGTATCATTCTATGATTCTATCGATGGTCTGTTTCTACACTGTATCATTCTATGATTCTATCGATGGTCTGTTTCTACACTGTATCGTTCTATGATTCTATCGATGGTCTGTTTCTACACTGTATCATTCTGTGATTCTATCGATGGTCTGTTTCTACACTGTATCATTCTATGATTCTCTCGATAGTCTGTTTCTACACTGCATCGTTCTATGATTCTATCGATGGTCTGTTTCTACACTGTATCATTCTGTGATTCTATCGATGGTCTGTTTCTACACTGTATCATTCTATGATTCTATCGATGGCCTGTTTCTACACTGTATCATTCTATGATTCTATCGATGGTCTGTTTCTACACTGTATCATTCTATGATTCTATCGATGGTCTGTTTCTACACTGTATCATTCTATGATTCTCTCGATGGTCTGTTTCTACACTGTATCATTCTATGATTCTATCGATGGTCTGTTTCTACACTGTATCATTCTATGATTCTATCGATGGTCTGTTTCTACACTGTATCATTCTATGATTCTATCGATGGTCTGTTTCTACACTGTATCATTCTCTGAATCTGTCGATGGTCTGTTTCTGCACTGTATCATTCCATGATTCTATCGATGGCCTGTTTCTGCACTGTATCATTCTCTGATTCTATCGATGGTCTGTTTCTACACTGTATCATTCTATGATTCTATCGATGGCCTGTTTCTACACTGTATCATTCTCTGATTCTATCGATGGTCTGTTTCTACACTGTATCATTCTCTGATTCTATCGATGGTCTGTTTCTACACTGTATCATTCTATGATTCTATCGATGGCCTGTTTCTGCACTGTATCATTCTATGATTCTATCGATGGTCTGTTTCTACACTGTATCATTCTATGATTCTATCGATGGTCTGTTTCTACACTGTATCATTCTATGATTCTATCGATGGTCTGTTTCTACACTGTATCATTCTATGATTCTATCGATGGTCTGTTTCTACACTGTATCATTCTATGATTCTATCGATGGTCTGTTTCTACACTGTATCATTCTATGATTCTATCGATGGTCTGTTTCTGCACTGTATCATTCTCTGATTCTATCGATGGTCTGTTTCTACACTGTATCATTCTATGATTCTATCGATGGTCTGTTTCTACACTGTATCATTCTATGATTCTATCGATGGTCTGTTTCTACACTGTATCATTCTATGATTCTATCGATGGTCTGTTTCTACACTGTATCATTCTATGATTCTATCGATGGTCTGTTTCTACACTGTATCATTCTATGATTCTATCGATGGTCTGTTTCTACACTGTATCATTCTATGATTCTATCGATGGTCTGTTTCTACACTGTATCATTCTATGATTCTATCGATGGTCTGTTTCTACACTGTATCATTCTATGATTCTATCGATGGTCTGTTTCTACACTGTATCATTCTATGATTCTATCGATGGTCTGTTTCTACACTGTATCATTCTATGATTCTATCGATGGTCTGTTTCTACACTGTATCATTCTATGATTCTATCGATGGTCTGTTTCTACACTGTATCATTCTATGATTCTATCGATGGTCTGTTTCTACACTGTATCGTTCTATGATTCTATCGATGGTCTGTTTCTACACTGTATCGTTCTATGATTCTATCGATGGTCTGTTTCGACACTGTATCATTCTATGATTCTATCGATGGTCTGTTTCTACACTGTATCATTCTATGATTCTATCGATGGTCTGTTTCTACACTGTATCATTCTATGATTCTATCGATGGTCTGTTTCTACACTGTATCATTCTATGATTCTATCGATGGTCTGTTTCTACACTGTATCATTCTATGATTCTATCGATGGTCTGTTTCTGCACTGTATCATTCTATGATTCTATCGATGGTCTGTTTCTGCACTGTATCATTCTATGATTCTATCGATGGCCTGTTTCCACACTGTATCATTCTATCATTCTATCGATGGCCTGTTTCTACACTGTATCATTCTCTGATTCTGTCGATGGTCTGTTTCTACACTGTATCATTCCATGATTCTATCGATGGCCTGTTTCTGCACTGTATCATTCTCTGATTCTATCGATGGTCTGTTTCTACACTGTATCATTCTATGATTCTATCGATGGTCTGTTTCCACACTGTATCATTCTATGATTCTATCGATGGTCTGTTTCTACACTGTATCATTCTATGATTCTATCGATGGCCTGTTTCTACACTGTATCATTCTATGATTCTATCGATGGTCTGTTTCTACACTGTATCATTCTATGATTCTATCGATGGCCTGTTTCTACACTGTATCGTTCTATGATTCTATAGATGGTCTGTTTCTACACTGTATCGTTCTACGATTCTATAGATGGTCTGTTCCTACACTGTATCATTCTATGATTCTCTCGATGGTCTGTTTCTACACTGTATCATTCTATGATTCCATCGATGGCCCGTTTCTACACTGTATCATTCTATGATTCTATCGATGGTCTGTTTCTGCACTGTATCGTTCTATCATTCTATAGATGGTCTGTTTCTACACTGTATCATTCTATGATTCTATCGATGGCCTGTTTCTACACTGTATCATTCTATGATTCTATCGATGGTCTGTTTCTACACTGTATCGTTCTATGATTCTATCGATGGTCTGTTTCTACACTGTATCATTCTATGATTCTGCAGTTGGTCTGTTTCTACACTGTATCATTCTGTGATTCTATCGATGGTCTGTTTCCACACTGTATCATTCTATGATTCTATTGATGGCCTGTTTCTACGCTGTATCATTCTATGATTCTATCGATGGTCTGTTTCTACACTGTATCGTTCTATGATTCTATAGATGGTCTGTTTCTACACTGTATCATTCTATGATTCTATCGATGGCCTGTTTCTACACTGTATCATTCTATGATTCTATCGATGGTCTGTTTCTACACTGTATCATTCTATGATTCTATCGATGGTCTGTTTCTACACTGTATCATTCTATGATTCTATCGATGGTCTGTTTCTACACTGTATCATTCTATGATTCTATCGATCGTCTGTTTCTACACTGTATCATTCTATGATTCTACAGATGGTCTGTTTCTACACTGTATCATTCTATGATTCTATCGATGGTCTGTTTCTACACTGTATCATTCTATGATTCTATCGATGGTCTGTTTCTACACTGTATCATTCTATGATTCTATCGATGGCCTGTTTCTACACTGTATCATTCTATGATTCTATCGATGGTCTGTTTCTACACTGTATCATTCTATGATTCTATCGATGGTCTGTTTCTACACTGTATCATTCTATGATTCTATCGATGGTCTGTTTCTACACTGTATCATTCTATGATTCTATCGATCGTCTGTTTCTACACTGTATCATTCTATGATTCTATCGATGGTCTGTTTCTACACTGTATCATTCTATGATTCTATAGATGGCCTGTTTCTACACTGTTTCATTCTATGATTCTATCGATGGTCTGTTTCTACACTGTATCATTCTATGATTCTATCGATGGTCTGTTTCCACACTGTATCATTCTATGATTCTATCGATGGTCTGTTTCTACACTGTATCATTCTATGATTCTATCGATGGTCTGTTTCTACACTGTATCATTCTATGATTCTATCGATCGTCTGTTTCTACACTGTATCATTCTATGATTCTACAGATGGTCTGTTTCTACACTGTATCATTCTATGATTCTATCGATGGTCTGTTTCTACACTGTATCATTCTATGATTCAATCGATGGTCTGTTTCTGCACTGTATCATTCTATGATTCTATCGATGGTCTGTTTCTACACTGTATCATTCTATGATTCTATCGATGGTCTGTTTCTACACTGTATCATTCTATGATTCTATCGATGGTCTGTTTCTGCACTGTATCATTCTATGATTCTATCGATGGTCTGTTTCTACATTGTATCATTCTATGATTCTATCGATGGTCTGTTTATACACTGTATCATTCTCTGATTCTATCGATGGTCTGTTTCTACACTGTATCATTCTATGATTCTATCGATGGTCTGTTTCTACACTGTATCATTCTATGATTCTATCGATGGTCTGTTTCTGCACTGTATCATTCTATGATTCTATCGATGGTCTGTTTCTACACTGTATCATTCTATGATTCTATCGATGGTCTGTTTCTACACTGTATCATTCTATGATTCTATCGATGGTCTGTTTCTACACTGTATCATTCTATGATTCTATCGATGGTCTGTTTCTACACTGTATCATTCTATGATTCTATCGATGGTCTGTTTCTGCACTGTATCATTCTATGATTCTATCGATCGTCTGTTTCTACACTGTATCATTCTATGATTCTATCGATGGTCTGTTTCTGCACTGTATCATTCTATGATTCTATCGATGGTCTGTTTCTACACTGTATCATTCTATGATTCTATCGATGGTCTGTTTCTACACTGTATCATTCTATGATTCTATCGATGGTCTGTTTCTGCACTGTATCATTCTATGATTCTATCGATGGTCTGTTTCTGCACTGTATCATTCTATGATTCTATCGATGGTCTGTTTCTGCACTGTATCATTCTATGATTCTATCGATGGCCTGTTTCCACACTGTATCATTCTATCATTCTATCGATGGCCTGTTTCTACACTGTATCATTCTCTGATTCTGTCGATGGTCTGTTTCTACACTGTATCATTCCATGATTCTGTCGATGGCCTGTTTCTGCACTGTATCATTCTCTGATTCTATCGATGGTCTGTTTCTACACTGTTTCATTCTATGATTCTATCGATGGTCTGTTTCTACACTGTATCATTCTATGATTCTATCGATGGTCTGTTTCTACACTGTATCATTCTATGATTCTATCGATGGTCTGTTTCTACACTGTATCATTCTATGATTCTATCGATGGCCTGTTTCTACACTGTATCATTCTATGATTCTATCGATGGTCTGTTTCTACACTGTATCATTCTATGATTCTATCGATGGCCTGTTTCTACACTGTATCGTTCTATGATTCTATAGATGGTCTGTTTCTACACTGTATCGTTCTATGATTCTATAGATGGTCTGTTCCTATACTGTATCATTCTATGATTCTCTCGATGGTCTGTTTCTACAGTGTATCATTCTATGATTCCATCGATGGCCCGTTTCTACACTGTATCATTCTATGATTCTATCGATGGTCTGTTTCTGCACTGTATCGTTCTATCATTCTATAGATGGTCTGTTTCTACACTGTATCATTCTATGATTCTATCGATGGTCTGTTTCTACACTGTATCGTTCTATGATTCTATCGATGGTCTGTTTCTACACTGTATCATTCTATGATTCTATCGATGGTCTGTTTCTACACTGTATCATTCTATGATTCTATCGATGGTCTGTTTCTACACTGTATCATTCTATGATTCTGCAGTTGGTCTGTTTCTACACTGTATCATTCTATGATTCTATCGATGGTCTGTTTCTACACTGTATCATTCTATGATTCTATCGATGGTCTGTTTCTACACTGTATCATTCTATGATTCTATCGATGGTCTGTTTCTACACTGTATCATTCTATGATTCTGCAGTTGGTCTGTTTCTACACTGTATCATTCTATGATTCTATCGATGGTCTGTTTCTACACTGTATCATTCTATGATTCTATCGATGGTCTGTTTCTACACTGTATCATTCTATGATTCTATTGATGGCCTGTTTCTACACTGTATCATTCTATGATTCTATCGATGGTCTGTTTCTGCACTGTATCGTTCTATGATTCTATAGATGGTCTGTTTCTACACTGTATCATTCTATGATTCTATCGATGGCCTGTTTCTACACTGTATCATTCTATGATTCTATCGATGGTCTGTTTCTACACTGTATCATTCTATGATTCTATCGATGGCCTGTTTCCACACTGTATCATTCTGTGATTCTATCGATGGTCTGTTTCCACACTGTATCATTCTATGATTCTATCGATGGCCTGTTTCTACGCTGTATCATTCTATGATTCTATCGATGGTCTGTTTCTACACTGTATCGTTCTATGATTCTATAGATGGTCTGTTTCTACACTGTATCATTCTATGATTCTATCGATGGCCTGTTTCTACACTGTATCATTCTATGATTCTATCGATGGCCTGTTTCTACACTGTATCATTCTGTGATTCTATCGATGGTCTGTTTCTACACTGCATCATTCTATGATTCTATCGATGGTCTGTTTCTACACTGCATCATTCTATGATTCTATAGATGGTCTGTTTCTACACTGTATCATTCTGTGATTCTATCGATGGTCTGTTTCTACACTGTATCATTCTATGATTCTATCGATGGTCTGTTTCTACACTGTATCATTCTATGATTCTATCGATGGCCTGTTTCTACACTGTATCATTCTATGATTCTATCGATGGTCTGTTTCTACACTGTATCATTCTATGATTCTATCGATGGCCTGTTTCTACACTGTATCATTCTATGATTCTATCGATGGTCTGTTTCTACACTGTATCATTCTATGATTCTATCGATGGTCTGTTTCTACACTGTATCATTCTATGATTCTATCGATGGCCTGTTTCTACACTGTATCGTTCTATGATTCTATCGATGGTCTGTTTCTACACTGTATCATTCTATGATTCTATCGATGGTCTGTTTCTACACTGCATCATTCTATGATTCTATCGATGGTCTGTTTCTACACTGTATCATTCTATGATTCTATCGATGGTCTGTTTCTACACTGTATCATTCTATGATTCTATCGATGGTCTGTTTCTACACTGTATCATTCTATGATTCTATCGATGGTCTGTTTCTACACTGTATCATTCTACGATTCTATCGATGGCCTGTTTCTACACTGTATCATTCTATGATTCTATCGATGGCCTGTTTCTACACTGTATCATTCTATGATTCTATCGATGGTCTGTTTCTACACTGTATCATTCTATGATTCTATCGATGGCCTGTTTCTACACTGTATCATTCTGTGATTCTATCGATGGTCTGTTTCAACACTGCATCATTCTATGATTCTATAGATGGTCTGTTTCTACACTGTATCATTCTATGATTCTATCGATGGCCTGTTTCTACACTGTATCATTCTATGATTCTATCGATGGTCTGTTTCTACACTGCATCATTCTATGATTCTATAGATGGTCTGTTTCTACACTGTATCATTCTATGATTCTATCGATGGTCTGTTTCTACACTGTATCATTCTATGATTCTATCGATGGTCTGTTTCTACACTGCATCATTCTATGATTCTATAGATGGTCTGTTTCTACACTGTATCATTCTATGATTCTATCGATGGTCTGTTTCTACACTGTATCATTCTATGATTCTATCGATGGCCTGTTTCTACACTGTATCATTCTATGATTCTATCGATGGTCTGTTTCTACACTGCATCATTCTATGATTCTATAGATGGTCTGTTTCTACACTGTATCATTCTATGATTCTATCGATGGCCTGTTTCTACACTGTATCATTCTATGATTCTATCGATGGTCTGTTTCTACACTGCATCATTCTATGATTCTATAGATGGTCTGTTTCTACACTGTATCATTCTATGATTCTATCGATGGCCTGTTTCTACACTGTATCATTCTATGATTCTATCGATGGTCTGTTTCTACACTGTATCATTCTATGATTCTATCGATGGTCTGTTTCTACACTGTATCATTCTATGATTCTATCGATGGTCTGTTTCTACACTGTATCATTCTATGATTCTATCGATGGTCTGTTTCTACACTGTATCATTCTATGATTCTATCGATGGTCTGTTTCTACACTGTATCATTCTATGATTCTATCGATGGTCTGTTTCTACACTGTATCATTCTATGATTCTCTCGATGGTCTGTTTCTACACTGTATCATTCTATGATTCTATCGATGGTCTGTTTCTACACTGTATCATTCTATGATTCTATCGATGGCCTGTTTCTACACTGTATCGTTCTATGATTCTATCGATGGTCTGTTTCTACACTGTATCATTCTATGATTCTATCGATGGTCTGTTTCTACACTGTATCATTCTATGATTCTATCGATGGTCTGTTTCTACACTGTATCATTCTATGATTCTATCGATGGCCTGTTTCTACACTGTATCATTCTATGATTCTATCGATGGTCTGTTTCTACACTGTATCATTCTATGATTCTATCGATGGTCTGTTTCTACACTGTATCATTCTATGATTCTATCGATGGTCTGTTTCTACACTGTATCATTCTATGATTCTATCGATGGTCTGTTTCTACACTGTATCATTCTATGATTCTATCGATGGCCTGTTTCTACACTGTATCATTCTATGATTCTATCGATGGTCTGTTTCTACACTGTATCATTCTATGATTCTATCGATGGTCTGTTTCTACACTGTATCATTCTATGATTCTATCGATGGTCTGTTTCTACACTGTATCATTCCATGATTCTATCAATGGTCTGTTTCTACACTGTATCATTCTATGATTCTATCGATGGTCTGTTTCTACACTGTATCATTCTATGATTCTATCGATGGTCTGTTTCTACACTGTATCATTCTATGATTCTATCGATGGTCTGTTTCTACACTGTATCGTTCTATGATTCTATAGATGGTCTGTTTCTACACTGTATCATTCTATGATTCTATCGATGGTCTGTTTCTACACTGTATCATTCTATGATTCTATCGATGGCCTGTTTCTACACTGTATCATTCTATGATTCTATCGATGGTCTGTTTCTACACTGTATCATTCTATGATTCTATCGATGGTCTGTTTCTACACTGTATCATTCTATGATTCTATCGATGGTCTGTTTCTACACTGTATCATTCTATGATTCTATCGATGGTCTGTTTCTACACTGTATCATTCTATGATTCTGTAGATGGTCTGTTTCTACACTGTATCATTCTATGATTCTATCGATGGTATGTTTCGACACTGTATCATTCTATGATTCTATCGATGGTCTGTTTCCACACTGTATCATTCTATGATTCTATCGATGGCCTGTTTCTACACTGTATCATTCTATGATTCTATCGATGGTCTGTTTCTACACTGTATCATTCTATGATTCTATCGATGGTCTGTTTCTACACTGTATCATTCTATGATTCTATCGATGGTCTGTTTCTACACTGTATCATTCTATGATTCTATCGATGGTCTGTTTCTACACTGTATCGTTCTATGATTCTATCGATGGTCTGTTTCTACACTGTATCATTCTATGATTCTATCGATGGTCTGTTTCTACACTGTATCATTCTATGATTCTATCGATGGTCTGTTTCTACACTGTATCGTTCTATGATTCTATCGATGGTCTGTTTCTACACTGTATCATTCTGTGATTCTATCGATGGTCTGTTTCTACACTGTATCATTCTATGATTCTCTCGATAGTCTGTTTCTACACTGCATCGTTCTATGATTCTATCGATGGTCTGTTTCTACACTGTATCATTCTGTGATTCTATCGATGGTCTGTTTCTACACTGTATCATTCTATGATTCTATCGATGGCCTGTTTCTGCACTGTATCATTCTATGATTCTATCGATGGTCTGTTTCTACACTGTATCATTCTATGATTCTATCGATGGTCTGTTTCTACACTGTATCATTCTATGATTCTCTCGATGGTCTGTTTCTACACTGTATCATTCTATGATTCTATCGATGGTCTGTTTCTACACTGTATCATTCTATGATTCTATCGATGGTCTGTTTCTACACTGTATCATTCTATGATTCTATAGATGGTCTGTTTCTACACTGTATCATTCTATGATTCTATCGATGGTCTGTTTCTACACTGTATCATTCTCTGAATCTGTCGATGGTCTGTTTCTGCACTGTATCATTCCATGATTCTATCGATGGCCTGTTTCTGCACTGTATCATTCTCTGATTCTATCGATGGTCTGTTTCTACACTGTATCATTCTATGATTCTATCGATGGCCTGTTTCTACACTGTATCATTCTCTGATTCTATCGATGGTCTGTTTCTACACTGTATCATTCTCTGATTCTATCGATGGTCTGTTTCTACACTGTATCATTCTATGATTCTATCGATGGCCTGTTTCTGCACTGTATCATTCTATGATTCTATCGATGGTCTGTTTCTACACTGTATCATTCTATGATTCTATCGATGGTCTGTTTCTACACTGTATCATTCTATGATTCTATCGATGGTCTGTTTCTACACTGTATCATTCTATGATTCTATCGATGGTCTGTTTCTACACTGTATCATTCTATGATTCTATCGATGGTCTGTTTCTGCACTGTATCATTCTCTGATTCTATCGATGGTCTGTTTCTACACTGTATCATTCTATGATTCTATCGATGGTCTGTTTCTACACTGTATCATTCTATGATTCTATCGATGGTCTGTTTCTACACTGTATCATTCTATGATTCTATCGATGGCCTGTTTCTACACTGTATCATTCTATGATTCTATCGATGGCCTGTTTCTACACTGTATCATTCTATGATTCTATCGATGGTCTGTTTCTACACTGTATCATTCTATGATTCTATCGATGGTCTGTTTCTACACTGTATCGTTCTATGATTCTATCGATGGTCTGTTTCTACACTGTATCGTTCTATGATTCTATCGATGGTCTGTTTCTACACTGTATCATTCTATGATTCTATAGATGGTCTGTTTCTACACTGTATCATTCTATGATTCTATCGATGGTCTGTTTCTACACTGTATCGTTCTATGATTCTATCGATGGTCTGTTTCTACACTGTATCGTTCTATGATTCTATCGATGGTCTGTTTCGACACTGTATCATTCTATGATTCTATCGATGGTCTGTTTCTACACTGTATCATTCTATGATTCTATCGATGGTCTGTTTCTACACTGTATCATTCTATGATTCTATCGATGGTCTGTTTCTACACTGTATCATTCTATGATTCTATCGATGGTCTGTTTCTACACTGTATCATTCTATGATTCTATCGATGGTCTGTTTCTGCACTGTATCATTCTATGATTCTATCGATGGTCTGTTTCTGCACTGTATCATTCTATGATTCTATCGATGGCCTGTTTCCACACTGTATCATTCTATCATTCTATCGATGGCCTGTTTCTACACTGTATCATTCTCTGATTCTGTCGATGGTCTGTTTCTACACTGTATCATTCCATGATTCTATCGATGGCCTGTTTCTGCACTGTATCATTCTCTGATTCTATCGATGGTCTGTTTCTACACTGTATCATTCTATGATTCTATCGATGGTCTGTTTCTACACTGTATCATTCTATGATTCTATCGATGGTCTGTTTCTACACTGTATCATTCTATGATTCTATCGATGGTCTGTTTCTACACTGTATCATTCTATGATTCTATCGATGGCCTGTTTCTACACTGTATCATTCTATGATTCTATCGATGGTCTGTTTCTACACTGTATCATTCTATGATTCTATCGATGGCCTGTTTCTACACTGTATCGTTCTATGATTCTATAGATGGTCTGTTTCTACACTGTATCGTTCTATGATTCTATAGATGGCCTGTTTCTACACTGTATCATTCTATGATTCTATCGATGGTCTGTTTCTACACTGTATCATTCTATGATTCTATCGATGGTCTGTTTCTACACTGTATCATTCTATGATTCTGCAGTTGGTCTGTTTCTACACTGTATCATTCTATGATTCTATCGATGGTCTGTTTCTACACTGTATCATTCTATGATTCTATTGATGGCCTGTTTCTACACTGTATCATTCTATGATTCTATCGATGGTCTGTTTCTACACTGTATCATTCTATGATTCTATCGATGGTCTGTTTCTACACTGTATCATTCTATGATTCTATCGATGGCCTGTTTCTACACTGTATCATTCTATGATTCTATCGATGGTCTGTTTCTACACTGTATCATTCTATGATTCTATTGATGGCCTGTTTCTACACTGTATCATTCTATGATTCTATCGATGGTCTGTTTCTACACTGTATCATTCTATGATTCTATCGATGGTCTGTTTCTACACTGTATCATTCTTTGATTCTATCAATGGTCTGTTTCTACACTGTATCATTCTTTGATTCTATCGATGGTCTGTTTCTACACTGTATCATTCTATGATTCTATTGATGGCCTGTTTCTACACTGTATCATTCTATGATTCTATCGATGGTCTGTTTCTACACTGTATCATTCTATGATTCTATTGATGGCCTGTTTCTGCACTGTATCATTCTATGATTCTATCGATGGTCTGTTTCTACACTGTATCATTCTATGATTCTATCGATGGTCTGTTTCTACACTGTATCATTCTATGATTCTATCGATGGTCTGTTTCTACACTGTATCATTCTATGATTCTATCGATGGTCTGTTTCTACACTGTATCATTCTATGATTCTATCGATGGTCTGTTTCTACACTGTATCGTTCTATGATTCTATAGATGGTCTGTTTCTACACTGTATCATTCTATGATTCTATCGATGGCCTGTTTCTACACTGTATCATTCTATGATTCTATCGATGGTCTGTTTCTACACTGTATCATTCTATGATTCTATCGATGGTCTGTTTCTACACTGTATCATTCTATGATTCTATCGATGGTCTGTTTCCACACTGTATCATTCTGTGATTCTATCGATGGTCTGTTTCCACACTGTATCATTCTATGATTCTATCGATGGCCTGTTTCTACGCTGTATCATTCTATGATTCTATCGATGGTCTGTTTCTACACTGTATCGTTCTATGATTCTATAGATGGTCTGTTTCTACACTGTATCATTCTATGATTCTATCGATGGCCTGTTTCTACACTGTATCATTCTATGATTCTATCGATGGCCTGTTTCTACACTGTATCATTCTGTGATTCTATCGATGGTCTGTTTCTACACTGTATCATTCTATGATTCTATCGATGGCCTGTTTCTACACTGTATCATTCTATGATTCTATCGATGGCCTGTTTCTACACTGTATCATTCTGTGATTCTATCGATGGTCTGTTTCTACACTGTATCATTCTATGATTCTATCGATGGCCTGTTTCTACACTGTATCATTCTATGATTCTATCGATGGTCTGTTTCTACACTGTATCATTCTATGATTCTATCGATGGTCTGTTTCTACACTGTATCATTCTATGATTCTATCGATGGTCTGTTTCTACACTGTATCATTCTATGATTCTATCGATGGTCTGTTTCTACACTGTATCATTCTATGATTCTATCGATGGTCTGTTTCTACACTGTGTCATTCTCTGATTCTATCGATGGTCTGTTTCTACACTGTATCATTCTATGATTCTATCGATGGCCTGTTTCTACACGGTATCATTCTATGATTCTATCGATGGTCTGTTTCTACACTGTATCATTCTATGATTCTATCGATGGTCTGTTTCTACACTGTAACATTCTATGATTCTATCGATGGTCTGTTTCTACACTGTATCATTCTATGATTCTATAGATGGCCTGTTTCTACACTGTATCATTCTATGATTCTATCGATGGTCTGTTTCTACACTGTATCATTCTATGATTCTATCGATGGTCTGTTTCTACACTGTATCATTCTATGATTCTATCGATGGTCTGTTTCTACACTGCATCATTCTATGATTCTATCGATGGCCTGTTTCTACACGGTATTATTCTATGATGCTGTCGATGGTCTGTTTCTACACTGTATCATTCTATGATTCTATCGATGGTCTGTTTCTGCACTGTATCATTCTATGATTCTATCGATGGCCTGTTTCTACACTGTATCATTCTATGATTCTATCGATGGTCTGTTTCTACACTGTATCATTCTATGATTCTATCGATGGTCTGTTTCTACACTGTATCATTCTATGATTCTATCGATGGTCTGTTTCTACACTGTATCATTCTATGATTCTATCGATCGTCTGTTTCTACACTGTATCATTCTATGATTCTATCGATGGTCTGTTTCTACACTGTATCATTCTATGATTCTATCGATGGTCTGTTTCTACACTGTATCATTCTATGATTCTATCGATGGTCTGTTTCTACACTGTATCATTCTATGATTCTATCGATGGTCTGTTTCTACACTGTATCATTCTATGATTCTATCGATGGTCTGTTTCTACACTGTATCATTCTATGATTCTATAGATGGCCTGTTTCTACACTGTTTCATTCTATGATTCTATCGATGGTCTGTTTCTACACTGTATCATTCTATGATTCTATCGATGGTCTGTTTCCACACTGTATCATTCTATGATTCTATCGATGGTCTGTTTCTACACTGTATCATTCTATGATTCTATCGATGGTCTGTTTCTACACTGTATCATTCTATGATTCTATCGATGGTCTGTTTCTACACTGTATCATTCTATGATGCTATCGATGGTCTGTTTCTACACTGTATCATTCTATGATTCTATCGATGGTCTGTTTCTACACTGTATCATTCTATGATTCTATCGATGGTCTGTTTCTACACTGTATCATTCTATGATTCTATCGATCGTCTGTTTCTACACTGTATCATTCTATGATTCTACAGATGGTCTGTTTCTACACTGTATCATTCTATGATTCTATCGATGGTCTGTTTCTACACTGTATCATTCTATGATTCAATCGATGGTCTGTTTCTGCACTGTATCATTCTATGATTCTATCGATGGTCTGTTTCTACACTGTATCATTCTATGATTCTATCGATGGTCTGTTTCTACACTGTATCATGCTATGATTCTATCGATGGTCTGTTTCTGCACTGTATCATTCTATGATTCTATCGATGGTCTGTTTCTACATTGTATCATTCTATGATTCTATCGATGGTCTGTTTATACACTGTATCATTCTCTGATTCTATCGATGGTCTGTTTCTACACTGTATCATTCTATGATTCTATCGATGGTCTGTTTCTACACTGTATCATTCTATGATTCTATCGATGGTCTGTTTCTACACTGTATCATTCTATGATTCTATCGATGGTCTGTTTCTACACTGTATCATTCTATGATTCTATCGATGGTCTGTTTCTACACTGTATCATTCTATGATTCTATCGATGGCCTGTTTCTACACTGTATCATTCTATGATTCTATCGATGGTCTGTTTCTACACTGTATCATTCTATGATTCTATCGATGGTCTGTTTCTGCACTGTATCATTCTATGATTCTATCGATGGCCTGTTTCTACACTGTATCATTCTATGATTCTATCGATGGTCTGTTTCTACACTGTATCATTCTATGATTCTATCGATGGTCTGTTTCTACACTGTATCATTCTATGATTCTATCGATGGTCTGTTTCTACACTGTATCATTCTATGATTCTATCGATGGTCTGTTTCTACACTGTATCATTCTATGATTCTATCGATGGTCTGTTTCCACACTGTATCATTCTATGATTCTATCGATGGTCTGTTTCTACACTGTATCATTCTATGATTCTATCGATGGTCTGTTTCTACACTGTATCATTCTATGATTCTATCGATGGTCTGTTTCTACACTGTATCATTCTATGATTCTATCGATGGTCTGTTTCTACATTGTATCATTCTATGATTCCATCGATGGTCTGTTTCTACACTGTATCATTCTATGATTCCATCGATGGTCTGTTTCTACACTGTATCATTCTATGATTCTATCGATGGTCTGTTTCTACACTGTATCATTCTATGATTCTATCGATGGTCTGTTTCTACACTGTATCATTCTATGATTCTATCGATGGTCTGTTTCTACACTGTATCATTCTATGATTCTATCGATGGTCTGTTTCTACATTGTATCATTCTATGATTCCATCGATGGTCTGTTTCTACACTGTATCATTCTATGATTCCATCGATGGTCTGTTTCTACACTGTATCATTCTATGATTCTATCGATGGTCTGTTTCTACACTGTATCATTCTATGATTCTATCGATGGTCTGTTTCTACACTGTATCATTCTATGATTCTATCGATGGTCTGTTTCTACACTGTATCATTCTATGATTCTATCGATGGTCTGTTTCTACACTGTATCATTCTATGATTCTATCGATGGTCTGTTTCTACACTGTATCATTCTATGATTCTATCGATGGTCTGTTTCTACACTGTATCATTCTATGATGCTATCGATGGTCTGTTTCTACACTGTATCATTCTATGATTCTATCGATCGTCTGTTTCTACACTGTATCATTCTATGATTCTACAGATGGTCTGTTTCTTCACTGTATCATTCTATGATTCTATCGATGGTCTGTTTCTACACTGTATCATTCTATGATTCAATCGATGGTCTGTTTCTGCACTGTATCATTCTATGATTCTATCGATGGTCTGTTTCTACACTGTATCATTCTATGATTCTATCGATGGTCTGTTTCTACACTGTATCATTCTATGATTCTATCGATGGTCTGTTTCTACACTGTATCATTCTATGATTCTATCGATGGTCTGTTTCTGCACTGTATCATTCTATGATTCTATCGATGGTCTGTTTCTACATTGTATCATTCTATGATTCTATCGATGGTCTGTTTATACACTGTATCATTCTCTGATTCTATCGATGGTCTGTTTCTACACTGTATCATTCTATGATTCTATCGATGGTCTGTTTCTACACTGTATCATTCTATGATTCTATCGATGGTCTGTTTCTACACTGTATCATTCTATGATTCTATCGATGGTCTGTTTCTACACTGTATCATTCTATGATTCTATCGATGGTCTGTTTCTACACTGTATCATTCTATGATTCTATCGATGGCCTGTTTCTACACTGTATCATTCTATGATTCTATCGATGGTCTGTTTCTACACTGTATCATTCTATGATTCTATCGATGGTCTGTTTCTGCACTGTATCATTCTATGATTCTATCGATGGCCTGTTTCTACACTGTATCATTCTATGATTCTATCGATCGTCTGTTTCTACACTGTATCATTCTATGATTCTATCGATGGTCTGTTTCTACACTGTATCATTCTATGATTCTCTCGATGGCCTGTTTCTACACTGTATCATTCTATGATTCTATCGATGGTCTGTTTCTACACTGTATCATTCTATGATTCTATCGATGGTCTGTTTCTACACTGTATCATTCTATGATTCTATCGATGGTCTGTTTCTACACTGTATCATTCTATGATTCTATCGATGGTCTGTTTCTACACTGTATCATTCTATGATTCTATCGATGGTCTGTTTCTACACTGTATCATTCTATGATTCTATCGATGGTCTGTTTCTACACTGTATCATTCTATGATTCTATCGATGGTCTGTTTCTACACTGTATCATTCTATGATTCTATCGATGGTCTGTTTCTACATTGTATCATTCTATGATTCCATCGATGGTCTGTTTCTACACTGTATCATTCTATGATTCCATCGATGGTCTGTTTCTACACTGTATCATTCTATGATTCTATCGATGGTCTGTTTCTACACTGTATCGTTCTATGATTCTATCGATGGTCTGTTTCTACACTGTATCATTCTATGATTCTATCGATGGTCTGTTTCTACACTGTATCATTCTATGATTCTATCGATGGTCTGTTTCTACACTGTATCATTCTATGATTCTATCGATGGTCTGTTTCTACATTGTATCATTCTATGATTCCATCGATGGTCTGTTTCTACACTGTATCATTCTATGATTCCATCGATGGTCTGTTTCTACACTGTATCATTCTATGATTCTATCGATGGTCTGTTTCTACACTGTATCATTCTATGATTCTATCGATGGTCTGTTTCTACACTGTATCATTCTATGATTCTATCGATGGTCTGTTTCTACACTGTATCATTCTATGATTCTATCGATGGTCTGTTTCTACACTGTATCATTCTATGATTCTATCGATGGTCTGTTTCTACACTGTATCATTCTATGATTCTATCGATGGTCTGTTTCTGCACTGTATCATTCTGTGATTCTATCGATGGTCTGTTTCTACACTGTATCATTCTATGATTCTGTCGATGGCCTGTTTCTGCACTGTATCATTCTGTGATTCTATCGATGGTCTGTTTCTACACTGTATCATTCTATGATTCTATCGATGGTCTGTTTCTACACTGTATCATTCTATGATTCTATCGATGGTATGTTCCTACACTGTATCATTCTATGATTCTATCGATGGTCTGTTTCTACACTGCATCATTCTATGATTCTATCGATGGTATGTTTCTACACTGTATCATTCTATGATTCTATCGATGGTCTGTTTCTACACTGTATCATTCTATGATTCTATCGATGGTCTGTTTCTACACTGTATCATTCTATGATTCTATCGATGGTCTGTTTCTACACTGTATCATTCTATGATTCTATTGATGGCCTGTTTCTGCACTGTATCATTCTGTGATTCTATCGATGGTCTGTTTCTACACTGTATCATTCTATGATTCTGTAGATGGTCTGTTTCTACACTGTATCATTCTATGATTCTATCGATGGCCTGTTTCTGCACTGTATCATTCTATGATTCTATCGATGGTCTGTTTCGACACTGTATCATTCTATGATTCTATCGATGGTCTGTTTCTACACTGTATCATTCTATGATTCTATCGATGGTCTGTTTCTACACTGTATCATTCTATGATTCTATCGATGGTCTGTTTCTACACTGTATCATTCTATGATTCTATCGATGGTCTGTTTCTACACTGTATCATTCTATGATTCTATCGATGGTCTGTTTCTACACTGTATCATTCTATGATTCTATCGATGGTCTGTTTCTACACTGTATCATTCTATGATTCTATCGATGGTCTGTTTCTACACTGTATCATTCTATGATTCTATCGATGGTCTGTTTCTACACTGTATCATTCTATGATTCTATCGATGGCCTGTTTCTACACTGTATCATTCTATGATTCTATCGATGGTCTGTTTCTACACTGTATCATTCTATGATTCTATCGATGGCCTGTTTCTGCACTGTATCATTCTGTGATTCTATCGATGGTCTGTTTCTACACTGTATCATTCTATGATTCTGTCGATGGTCTGTTTCTACACTGTATCATTCTATGATTCTATCGATGGTCTGTTTCTACACTGTATCATTCTATGATTCTATCGATGGTCTGTTTCAACACTGTATCATTCTATGATTCTATCGATGGTCTGTTTCTACACTGTATCATTCTATGATTCTATCGATGGTCTGTTTCTACACTGTATCATTCTATGATTCTATCGATGGTCTGTTTCTACACTGTATCATTCTATGATTCTATCGATGGTCTGTTTCGACACTGTATCATTCTATGATTCCATCGATGGCCTGTTTCTACACTGTATCATTCTATGATTCCATCGATGGTCTGTTTCTACACTGTATCATTCTATGATTCTATCGATGGCCTGCTTCTACACTGTATCATTCTATGATTCTATCGATGGTCTGTTTCTACACTGTATCATTCTATGATTCTATCGATGGTCTGTTTCTAAACTGTATCATTCTATGATTCTATCGATGGTCTGTTTCTACGCTGTATCATTCTATGATTCTATCGATGGTCTGTTTCTACGCTGTATGATTCTATGATTCGATCGATGGTCTGTTTCTACACTGTATCATTCTATGATTCTATCGATGGTCTGTTTCTACACTGTATCACTCTATGATTCTATCGATGGTCTGTTTCTACACTGTATCATTCTATGATTCTATCGATGGCCTGTTTCTACACTGTATCATTCTATGATTCTATCGATGGTCTGTTTCTACACTGTATCATTCTATGATTCTATCGATGGTCTGTTTCTACACTGTATCATTCTATGATTCTATCGATGGTCTGTTTCTACACTGTATCATTCTATGATTCTGTCGATGGCCTGTTTCTGCACTGTATCATTCTATGATTCTATCGATGGTCTGTTTCTACACTGTATCATTCTATGATTCTATCGATGGTCTGTTTCTACACTGTATCATTCTATGATTCTATCGATGGTCTGTTTCTACACTGTATCATTCTATGATTCGATCGATGGTCTGTTTCTACACTGGATCATTCTATGATTCTATCGATGGTCTGTTTCTACACTGTATCATTTTATGATTCTATCGATGGCCTGTTTCTACACTGTATCATTCTATGATTCTATCGATGGTCTGTTTCTACACTGTATCATTCTATGATTCTATCGATGGTCTGTTTCTACACTGTATCATTCTATGATTCTATCGATGGTCTGTTTCTGCACGGTATCATTCTATGATTCTATCGATGGCCTGTTTCTACACTGTATCATTCTATGATTCTATCGATGGCCTGTTTCTACACTGTATCATTCTATGATTCTATCGATGGTCTGTTTCTACACTGTATCATTCTATGATTCTATCGATGGCCTGTTTCTACACTGTATCATTCTATGATTCTATCGATGGTCTGTTTCTACACTGTATCATTCTATGATTCCATCGATGGCCTGTTTCTACACTGTATCATTCTATGATTCCATCGATGGCCTGTTTCTACACTGTATCATTCTATGATTCCATCGATGGTCTGTTTCTACACTGTATCATTCTATGATTCTATCGATGGTCTGTTTCTACACTGTATCATTCTATGATTCTATCGATGGTCTGTTTCTACACTGTATCATTCTATGATTCTATCGATGGTCTGTTTCTACACTGTATCATTCTATGATTCTATCGATGGTCTGTTTCTGCACTGTATCATTCTATGATTCTATCGATGGTCTGTTTCTACACTGTATCATTCTATGATTCTATCGATGGTCTGTTTCTACACTGCATCATTCTATGATTCTATCGATGGTCTGTTTCTACACTGTATCATTCTATGATTCTATCGATGGCCTGTTTCTACACTGTATCATTCTATGATTCTATCGATGGTCTGTTTCTACACTGTATCATTCTATGATTCTATCGATGGTCTGTTTCTACACTGTATCATTCTATGATTCTATCGATGGTCTGTTTCTACACTGTATCATTCTATGATTCTATCGATGGTCTGTTTCTACACTGTATCATTCTATGATTCTATCGATGGTCTGTTTCTACACTGCATCATTCTATGATTCTATCGATGGCCTGTTTCTACACTGTATCATTCTATGATTCTATCGATGGTCTGTTTCTACACTGTATCATTCTATGATTCTATCGATGGTCTGTTTCTACACTGTATCATTCTATGATTCTATCGATGGTCTGTTTCTACACTGTATCATTCTATGATTCTATCGATGGCCTGTTTCTGCAGTGTATCATTCTATGATTCTATCGATGGTCTGTTTCTACACTGTATCATTCTATGATTCTATCGATGGTCTGTTTCTACACTGTATCATTCTATGATTCTATCGATGGTCTGTTTCTACACTGTATCATTCTATGATTCTATCGATGGCCTGTTTCTACACTGTATCATTCTATGATTCTATCGATGGTCTGTTTCTACACTGTATCATTCTATGATTCTATCGATGGTCTGTTTCTACACTGTATCATTCTATGATTCTATCGATGGTCTGTTTCTACACTGTATCATTCTATGATTCTATCGATGGTCTGTTTCTGCACTGTATCATTCTATGATTCTATCGATCGTCTGTTTCTACACTGTATCATTCTATGATTCTATCGATGGTCTGTTTCTGCACTGTATCATTCTATGATTCTATCGATGGTCTGTTTCTACACTGTATCATTCTATGATTCTATCGATGGTCTGTTTCTACACTGTATCATTCTATGATTCTATCGATGGTCTGTTTCTGCACTGTATCATTCTATGATTCTATCGATGGTCTGTTTCTGCACTGTATCATTCTATGATTCTATCGATGGTCTGTTTCTGCACTGTATCATTCTATGATTCTATCGATGGCCTCTTTCCACACTGTTTCATTCTATCATTCTATCGATGGCCTGTTTCTACACTGTATCATTCTCTGATTCTGTCGATGGTCTGTTTCTACACTGTATCATTCCATGATTCTATCGATGGCCTGTTTCTGCACTGTATCATTCTCTGATTCTATCGATGGTCTGTTTCTACACTGTATCATTCTATGATTCTATCGATGGTCTGTTTCTACACTGTATCATTCTATGATTCTATCGATGGTCTGTTTCTACACTGTATCATTCTATGATTCTATCGATGGTCTGTTTCTACACTGTATCATTCTATGATTCTATCGATGGCCTGTTTCTACACTGTATCATTCTATGATTCTATCGATGGTCTGTTTCTACACTGTATCATTCTATGATTCTATCGATGGTCTGTTTCTACACTGTATCATTCTATGATTCTATCGATGGTCTGTTTCTGCACTGTATCATTCTATGATTCTATCGATGGTCTGTTTCTACGCTGTATCATTCTATGATTCTATAGATGGTCTGTTTCTACACTGTATCGTTCTATGATTCTATAGATGGTCTGTTCCTACACTGTATCATTCTATGATTCTCTCGATGGTCTGTTTCTACACTGTATCATTCTATGATTCCATCGATGGCCCGTTTCTACACTGTATCATTCTATGATTCTATCGATGGTCTGTTTCTGCACTGTATCGTTCTATCATTCTATAGATGGTCTGTTTCTACACTGTATCATTCTATGATTCTATCGATGGCCTGTTTCTACACTGTATCATTCTATGATTCTATCGATGGTCTGTTTCTACACTGTATCGTTCTATGATTCTATCGATGGTCTGTTTCTACACTGTATCATTCTATGATTCTGCAGTTGGTCTGTTTCTGCACTGTATCATTCTATGATTCTATCGATGGTCTGTTTCTACACTGTATCATTCTATGATTCTATTGATGGCCTGTTTCTACACTGTATCATTCTATGATTCTATCGATGGTCTGTTTCTACACTGTATCGTTCTATGATTCAATAGATGGTCTGTTTCTACACTGTATCATTCTATGATTCTATCGATGGCCTGTTTCTACACTGTATCATTCTATGATTCTATCGATGGTCTGTTTCTACACTGTATCATTCTATGATTCTATCGATGGCCTGTTTCCACACTGTATCATTCTGTGATTCTATCGATGGTCTGTTTCCACACTGTATCATTCTATGATTCTATCGATGGCCTGTTTCTACGCTGTATCATTCTATGATTCTATCGATGGTCTGTTTCTACACTGTATCATTCTATGATTCTATCGATGGTCTGTTTCTACACTGTATCATTCTATGATTCTATCGATGGTCTGTTTCTACACTGTATCGTTCTATGATTCTATAGATGGTCTGTTTCTACACTGTATCATTCTATGATTCTATCGATGGCCTGTTTCTACACTGTATCATTCTGTGATTCTATCGATGGTCTGTTTCTACACTGTATCATTCTATGATTCTATCGATGGTCTGTTTCTACACTGTGTCATTCTATGATTCTATCGATGGTCTGTTTCTGCACTGTATCATTCTATGATTCTATCGATGGCCTGTTTCTACACTGTATCATTCTCTGATTCTATCGATGGTCTGTTTCTACACTGTATCATTCTCCGATTCTATCGATGGTCTGTTTCTACACTGTATCATTCTATGATTCTATCGATGGTCTGTTTCTACACTGTGTCATTCTCTGATTCTATCGATGGTCTGTTTCTACACTGTATCATTCTATGATTCTATCGATGGCCTGTTTCTACACGGTATCATTCTATGATTCTATCGATGGTCTGTTTCTACACTGTATCATTCTATGATTCTATCGATGGTCTGTTTCTACACTGTATCATTCTATGATTCTATCGATGGTCTGTTTCTACACTGTATCATTCTATGATTCTATAGATGGCCTGTTTCTACACTGTATCATTCTATGATTCTATCGATGGTCTGTTTCTACACTGTATCATTCTATGATTCTATCGATGGTCTGTTTCTACAATGTATCATTCTATGATTCTATCGATGGTCTGTTTCTACACTGTATCATTCTATGATTCTATCGATGGCCTGTTTCTACACGGTATCATTCTATGATTCTATCGATGGTCTGTTTCTACACTGTATCATTCTGTGATTCTATCGATGGTCTGTTTCTACAATGTATCATTCTATGATTCTATCGATGGTCTGTTTCTACACTGTATCATTCTATGATTCTATCGATGGCCTGTTTCTACACGGTATCATTCTATGATTCTATCGATGGTCTGTTTCTACACTGTATCATTCTATGATTCTATCGATGGTCTGTTTCTACACTGCATCATTCTATGATTCTATCGATGGCCTGTTTCTACACGGTATTATTCTATGATGCTGTCGATGGTCTGTTTCTACACTGTATCATTCTATGATTCTATCGATGGTCTGTTTCTACACTGTATCATTCTATGATTCTATCGATGGCCTGTTTCTACACTGTATCATTCTATGATTCTATCGATGGCCTGTTTCTACACTGTATCATTCTATGATTCTATCGATGGCCTGTTTCTACACTGTTTCATTCTATGATTCTATCGATGGTCTGTTTCTACACTGTATCATTCTATGATGCTGTCGATGGTCTGTTTCTACACTGTATCATTCTATGATTCTATCGATGGTCTGTTTCTACACTGTATCATTCTATGATTCTATCGATGGTCTGTTTCTACACTGTATCATTCTATGATTCTATCGATGGTCTGTTTCTACACTGTATCATTCTATGATTCTATCGATGGTCTGTTTCTACACTGTATCATTCTATGATTCTATCGATGGCCTGTTTCTACACTGTATCATTCTATGATTCTATCGATGGTCTGTTTCTACACTGTATCATTCTATGATTCTATCGATGGTCTGTTTCTACACTGTATCATTCTATGATTCTATCGATGGTCTGTTTCTACACTGTATCATTCTATGATTCTATCGATGGCCTGTTTCTACACTGTATCATTCTATGATTCTATCGATGGTCTGTTTCTACACTGTATCATTCTATGATTCTATCGATGGTCTGTTTCTACACTGTATCATTCTATGATTCTATCGATGGTCTGTTTCTACACTGTATCATTCTATGATTCTATCGATGGTCTGTTTCTACACTGCATCATTCTATGATTCTATCGATGGCCTGTTTCCACACGGTATCATTCTCTGATGCTGTCGATGGTCTGTTTCTACACTGTATCATTCTATGATTCTATCGATGGTCTGTTTCTACACTGTATCATTCTATGATTCTATCGATGGTCTGTTTCTGCACTGTATCATTCTATGATTCTATCGATGGTCTGTTTCTACACTGTATCATTCTATGATTCTATCGATGGTCTGTTTCTACACTGTATCATTCTATGATTCTATCGATGGTCTGTTTCTACACTGTATCATTCTATGATTCTATCGATGGTCTGTTTCTACACTGTACCATTCTATGATTCTATCGATGGTCTGTTTCTACACTGTATCATTCTATGATTCTATCGATGGTCTGTTTCTACACTGTATCATTCTATGATTCTATCGATGGTCTGTTTCTACACTGTATCATTCTATGATTCTATCGATGGTCTGTTTCTACACTGTATCATTCTATGATTCTATCGATGGTCTGTTTCTACACTGTATCATTCTATGATTCTATCGATGGTCTGTTTCTAAACTGTTTCATTCTATGATTCTATCGATGGTCTGTTTCTACACTGTATCATTCTATGATTCTATCGATGGTCTGTTTCTACACTGTATCATTCTATGATTCTATCGATGGTCTGTTTCTACACTGTATCATTCTATGATTCTATCGATGGTCTGTTTCCACACTGAATCATTCTATGATTCTATCGATGGTCTGTTTCTACACTGTATCATTCTATGATTCTATCGATGGTCTGTTTCTACACTGTATCATTCTATGATTCTATCGATGGTCTGTTTCTACACTGTATCATTCTATGATTCTATCGATGGTCTGTTTCTACACTGTATCATTCTATGATTCTATCGATGGTCTGTTTCTACACTGTATCATTCTATGATTCTATCGATGGTCTGTTTCTACACTGTATCATTCTATGATTCTATAGATGGTCTGTTTCTACACTGTATCATTCTATGATTCTATCGATGGTCTGTTTCTACACTGTATCGTTCTATGATTCTATCGATGGTCTGTTTCTACACTGTATCGTTCTATGATTCTATAGATGGTCTGTTTCTACACTGTATCATTCTATGATTCTATCGATGGTCTGTTTCTACACTGTATCATTCTATGATTCTATCGATGGTCTGTTTCTACACTGTATCGTTCTATGATTCTATCGATGGTCTGTTTCTACACTGTATCATTCTATGATTCTATCGATGGTCTGTTTCTACACTGTATCATTCTATGATTCTATCGATGGTCTGTTTCTACACTGTATCATTCTATGATTCTATCGATGGTCTGTTTCTACACTGTATCATTCTATGATTCTATCGATGGTCTGTTTCTACACTGTATCATTCTATGATTCTATCGATGGTCTGTTTCTACACTGTATCATTCTATGATTCTATCGATGGCCTGTTTCTACACTGTATCATTCTATGATTCTATCGATGGCCTGTTTCTACACTGTATCATTCTATGATTCTATCGATGGTCTGTTTCTACACTGTATCATTCTATGATTCTATCGATGGTCTGTTTCTACACTGTATCATTCTATGATTCTATCGATGGTCTGTTTCTACACTGTATCATTCTATGATTCTATCGATGGTCTGTTTCTACACTGTATCATTCTATGATTCTATCGATGGCCTGTTTCTACACTGTATCATTCTATGATTCTATCGATGGCCTGTTTCTACACTGTATCATTCTATGATTCTATCGATGGTCTGTTTCTACACTGTATCATTCTATGATTCTATCGATGGTCTGTTTCTACACTGTATCATTCTATGATTCTATCGATGGTCTGTTTCTACACTGTATCATTCTATGATTCTATCGATGGTCTGTTTCTACACTGTATCATTCTATGATTCTGTAGATGGTCTGTTTCTACACTGTATCATTCTATGATTCTATCGATGGTCTGTTTCTACACTGTATCATTCTATGATTCTATCGATGGTCTGTTTCCACACTGTATCATTCTATGATTCTATCGATGGCCTGTTTCGACACTGTATCATTCTATGATTCTATCGATGGTCTGTTTCTACACTGTATCATTCTATGATTCTATCGATGGTCTGTTTCTACACTGTATCATTCTATGATTCTATCGATGGTCTGTTTCTACACTGTATCATTCTATGATTCTATCGATGGTCTGTTTCTACACTGTATCATTCTATGATTCTATCGATGGTCTGTTTCTACACTGTATCATTCTATGATTCTATAGATGGCCTGTTTCTACACTGTATCATTCTATGATTCTATCGATGGTCTGTTTCTACACTGTATCATTCTATGATTCTATCGATGGTCTGTTTCTACAATGTATCATTCTATGATTCTATCGATGGTCTGTTTCTACACTGTATCATTCTATGATTCTATCGATGGCCTGTTTCTACACGGTATCATTCTATGATTCTATCGATGGTCTGTTTCTACACTGTATCATTCTGTGATTCTATCGATGGTCTGTTTCTACACTGTATCATTCTATGATTCTATCGATGGTCTGTTTCTACACTGCATCATTCTATGATTCTATCGATGGCCTGTTTCTACACGGTATTATTCTATGATGCTGTCGATGGTCTGTTTCTACACTGTATCATTCTATGATTCTATCGATGGTCTGTTTCTACACTGTATCATTCTATGATTCTATCGATGGCCTGTTTCTACACTGTATCATTCTATGATTCTATCGATGGCCTGTTTCTACACTGTATCATTCTATGATTCTATCGATGGCCTGTTTCTACACTGTTTCATTCTATGATTCTATCGATGGTCTGTTTCTACACTGTATCATTCTATGATGCTGTCGATGGTCTGTTTCTACACTGTATCATTCTATGATTCTATCGATGGTCTGTTTCTACACTGTATCATTCTATGATTCTATCGATGGTCTGTTTCTACACTGTATCATTCTATGATTCTATCGATGGTCTGTTTCTACACTGTATCATTCTATGATTCTATCGATGGTCTGTTTCTACACTGTATCATTCTATGATTCTATCGATGGCCTGTTTCTACACTGTATCATTCTATGATTCTATCGATGGTCTGTTTCTACACTGTATCATTCTATGATTCTATCGATGGTCTGTTTCTACACTGTATCATTCTATGATTCTATCGATGGTCTGTTTCTACACTGTATCATTCTATGATTCTATCGATGGCCTGTTTCTACACTGTATCATTCTATGATTCTATCGATGGTCTGTTTCTACACTGTATCATTCTATGATTCTATCGATGGTCTGTTTCTACACTGTATCATTCTATGATTCTATCGATGGTCTGTTTCTACACTGTATCATTCTATGATTCTATCGATGGTCTGTTTCTACACTGCATCATTCTATGATTCTATCGATGGCCTGTTTCCACACGGTATCATTCTCTGATGCTGTCGATGGTCTGTTTCTACACTGTATCATTCTATGATTCTATCGATGGTCTGTTTCTACACTGTATCATTCTATGATTCTATCGATGGTCTGTTTCTGCACTGTATCATTCTATGATTCTATCGATGGTCTGTTTCTACACTGTATCATTCTATGATTCTATCGATGGTCTGTTTCTACACTGTATCATTCTATGATTCTATCGATGGTCTGTTTCTACACTGTATCATTCTATGATTCTATCGATGGTCTGTTTCTACACTGTACCATTCTATGATTCTATCGATGGTCTGTTTCTACACTGTATCATTCTATGATTCTATCGATGGTCTGTTTCTACACTGTATCATTCTATGATTCTATCGATGGTCTGTTTCTACACTGTATCATTCTATGATTCTATCGATGGTCTGTTTCTACACTGTATCATTCTATGATTCTATCGATGGTCTGTTTCTACACTGTATCATTCTATGATTCTATCGATGGTCTGTTTCTAAACTGTTTCATTCTATGATTCTATCGATGGTCTGTTTCTACACTGTATCATTCTATGATTCTATCGATGGTCTGTTTCTACACTGTATCATTCTATGATTCTATCGATGGTCTGTTTCTACACTGTATCATTCTATGATTCTATCGATGGTCTGTTTCTACACTGTATCATTCTATGATTCTATCGATGGTCTGTTTCCACACTGAATCATTCTATGATTCTATCGATGGTCTGTTTCTACACTGTATCATTCTATGATTCTATCGATGGTCTGTTTCTACACTGTATCATTCTATGATTCTATCGATGGTCTGTTTCTACACTGTATCATTCTATGATTCTATCGATGGTCTGTTTCTACACTGTATCATTCTATGATTCTATCGATGGTCTGTTTCTACACTGTATCATTCTATGATTCTATCGATGGTCTGTTTCTACACTGTATCATTCTATGATTCTATAGATGGTCTGTTTCTACACTGTATCATTCTATGATTCTATCGATGGTCTGTTTCTACACTGTATCGTTCTATGATTCTATCGATGGTCTGTTTCTACACTGTATCGTTCTATGATTCTATAGATGGTCTGTTTCTACACTGTATCATTCTATGATTCTATCGATGGTCTGTTTCTACACTGTATCATTCTATGATTCTATCGATGGTCTGTTTCTACACTGTATCGTTCTATGATTCTATTGATGGTCTGTTTCTACACTGTATCATTCTATGATTCTATCGATGGTCTGTTTCTACACTGTATCATTCTATGATTCTATCGATGGTCTGTTTCTACACTGTATCATTCTATGATTCTATCGATGGTCTGTTTCTACACTGTATCATTCTATGATTCTATCGATGGTCTGTTTCTACACTGTATCATTCTATGATTCTATCGATGGTCTGTTTCTACACTGTATCATTCTATGATTCTATCGATGGCCTGTTTCTACACTGTATCATTCTATGATTCTATCGATGGCCTGTTTCTACACTGTATCATTCTATGATTCTATCGATGGTCTGTTTCTACACTGTATCATTCTATGATTCTATCGATGGTCTGTTTCTACACTGTATCATTCTATGATTCTATCGATGGTCTGTTTCTACACTGTATCATTCTATGATTCTATCGATGGTCTGTTTCTACACTGTATCATTCTATGATTCTATCGATGGCCTGTTTCTACACTGTATCATTCTATGATTCTATCGATGGCCTGTTTCTACACTGTATCATTCTATGATTCTATCGATGGTCTGTTTCTACACTGTATCATTCTATGATTCTATCGATGGTCTGTTTCTACACTGTATCATTCTATGATTCTATCGATGGTCTGTTTCTACACTGTATCATTCTATGATTCTATCGATGGTCTGTTTCTACACTGTATCATTCTATGATTCTGTAGATGGTCTGTTTCTACACTGTATCATTCTATGATTCTATCGATGGTCTGTTTCTACACTGTATCATTCTATGATTCTATCGATGGTCTGTTTCCACACTGTATCATTCTATGATTCTATCGATGGCCTGTTTCGACACTGTATCATTCTATGATTCTATCGATGGTCTGTTTCTACACTGTATCATTCTATGATTCTATCGATGGTCTGTTTCTACACTGTATCATTCTATGATTCTATCGATGGTCTGTTTCTACACTGTATCATTCTATGATTCTATCGATGGTCTGTTTCTACACTGTATCATTCTATGATTCTATCGATGTCCTGTTTCTACACTGTATCATTCTATGATTCTATAGATGGTCTGTTTCTACACTGTATCATTCTATGATTCTATCGATGGTCTGTTTCTACACTGTATCATTCTATGATTCTATCGATGGCCTGTTTCTACACTGTATCATTCTATGATTCTATCGATGGTCTGTTTCTACACTGTATCATTCTATGATTCTATCGATGGTCTGTTTCTACACTGTATCGTTCTATGATTCTATCGATGGTCTGTTTCTACACTGTATCATTCTGTGATTCTATCGATGGTCTGTTTCTACACTGTATCATTCTATGATTCTCTCGATAGTCTGTTTCTACACTGCATCGTTCTATGATTCTATCGATGGTCTGTTTCTACACTGTATCATTCTGTGATTCTATCGATGGTCTGTTTCTACACTGTATCATTCTATGATTCTATCGATGGCCTGTTTCTGCACTGTATCATTCTATGATTCTATCGATGGTCTGTTTCTACACTGTATCATTCTATGATTCTATCGATGGTCTGTTTCTACACTGTATCATTCTATGATTCTATCGATGGCCTGTTTCTGCACTGTATCATTCTATGATTCTATCGATGGTCTGTTTCTACACTGTATCATTCTATGATTCTATCGATGGTCTGTTTCTACACTGTATCATTCTATGATTCTCTCGATGGTCTGTTTCGACACTGTATCATTCTATGATTCTATCGATGGTCTGTTTCTACACTGTATCATTCTATGATTCTATCGATGGTCTGTTTCTACACTGTATCATTCTATGATTCTATCGATGGTCTGTTTCTACACTGAATCATTCTATGATTCTATCGATGGCCTGTTTCTACACTGTATCATTCTATGATTCTATCGATGGTCTGTTTCTACACTGTATCATTCTATGATTCTATCGATGGTCTGTTTCTACACTGTATCATTCTATGATTCTATCGATGGTCTGTTTCTACACTGTATCATTCTATGATTCTATCGATGGTCTGTTTCTACACTGTATCATTCTATGATTCTATCGATGGTCTGTTTCTACACTGTATCATTCTATGATTCTATCGATCGTCTGTTTCTACACTGTATCATTCTATGATTCTATCGATGGTCTGTTTCTACACTGTATCATTCTATGATTCTATCGATGGTCTGTTTCTACACTGTATCATTCTATGATTCTATCGATGGTCTGTTTCTACACTGTATCATTCTATGATTCTATCGATGGTCTGTTTCTACACTGTATCATTCTATGATTCTATCGATGGTCTGTTTCTACACTGTATCATTCTATGATTCTGTCGATGGTCTGTTTCTACACTGTATCATTCTATGATTCTATCGATGGTCTGTTTCTACACTGTATCATTCTATGATTCTATCGATGGTCTGTTTCTACACTGTATCATTCTATGATTCTATCGATGGTCTGTTTCTACACTGTATCATTCTCTGAATCTGTCGATTGTCTGTTTCTGCACTGTATCATTCCATGATTCTATCGATGGCCTGTTTCTGCACTGTATCATTCTCTGATTCTATCGATGGTCTGTTTCTACACTGTATCATTCTATGATTCTATCGATGGCCTGTTTCTACACTGTATCATTCTCTGATTCTATCGATGGTCTGTTTCTACACTGTATCATTCTCTGATTCTATCGATGGTCTGTTTCGACACTGTATCATTCTATGATTCTATCGATGGCCTGTTTCTGCACTGTATCATTCTATGATTCTATCGATGGTCTGTTTCTACACTGTATCATTCTATGATTCTATCGATGGTCTGTTTCTACACTGTATCATTCTATGATTCTATCGATGGTCTGTTTCTACACTGTATCATTCTATGATTCTATCGATGGTCTGTTTCTGCACTGTATCATTCTCTGATTCTATCGATGGTCTGTTTCTACACTATCATTCTATGATTCTATCGATGGTCTGTTTCTACACTGTATCATTCTATGATTCTATCGATGGTCTGTTTCTACACTGTATCATTCTATGATTCTATCGATGGTCTGTTTCTACACTGTATCGTTCTATGATTCTATCGATGGTCTGTTTCTACACTGTATCGTTCTATGATTCTATCGATGGTCTGTTTCGACACTGTATCATTCTATGATTCTATCGATGGCCTGTTTCTACACTGTATCATTCTATGATTCTATCGATGGTCTGTTTCTACACTGTATCATTCTATGATTCTATCGATGGTCTGTTTCTGCACTGTATCATTCTATGATTCTATCGATGGCCTGTTTCTACACTGTATCATTCTATGATTCTATCGATGGCCTGTTTCTACACTGTATCATTCTATGATTCTATCGATGGTCTGTTTCTACACTGTATCATTCTATGATTCTATCGATGGTCTGTTTCTGCACTGTATCATTCTATGATTCTATCGATCGTCTGTTTCTACACTGTATCATTCTATGATTCTATCGATGGTCTGTTTCTGCACTGTATCATTCTATGATTCTATCGATGGTCTGTTTCTACACTGTATCATTCTATGATTCTATCGATGGTCTGTTTCTACACTGTATCATTCTATGATTCTATCGATGGTCTGTTTCTGCACTGTATCATTCTATGATTCTATCGATGGTCTGTTTCTGCACTGTATCATTCTATGATTCTATCGATGGCCTGTTTCCACACTGTATCATTCTATCATTCTATCGATGGCCTGTTTCTACACTGTATCATTCTCTGATTCTGTCGATGGTCTGTTTCTACACTGTATCATTCCATGATTCTATCGATGGCCTGTTTCTGCACTGTATCATTCTCTGATTCTATCGATGGTCTGTTTCTACACTGTATCATTCTATGATTCTATCGATGGTCTGTTTCTACACTGTATCATTCTATGATTCTATCGATGGTCTGTTTCTACACTGTATCATTCTATGATTCTATCGATGGTCTGTTTCTACACTGTATCATTCTATGATTCTATCGATGGCCTGTTTCTACACTGTATCATTCTATGATTCTATCGATGGTCTGTTTCTACACTGTATCATTCTATGATTCTATCGATGGCCTGTTTCTACACTGTATCGTTCTATGATTCTATAGATGGTCTGTTTCTACACTGTATCGTTCTATGATTCTATAGATGGTCTGTTCCTACACTGTATCATTCTATGATTCTCTCGATGGTCTGTTTCTACACTGTATCATTCTATGATTCCATCGATGGCCCGTTTCTACACTGTATCATTCTATGATTCTATCGATGGTCTGTTTCTGCACTGTATCGTTCTATCATTCTATAGATGGTCTGTTTCTACACTGTATCATTCTATGATTCTATCGATGGTCTGTTTCTACACTGTATCGTTCTATGATTCTATCGATGGTCTGTTTCTACACTGTATCATTCTATGATTCTATCGATGGTCTGTTTCTACACTGTATCATTCTATGATTCTATCGATGGTCTGTTTCTACACTGTATCATTCTATGATTCTATCGATGGTCTGTTTCTACACTGTATCATTCTATGATTCTATCGATGGTCTGTTTCTACACTGTATCATTCTATGATTCTATTGATGGCCTGTTTCTACACTGTATCATTCTATGATTCTATCGATGGTCTGTTTCTACACTGTATCGTTCTATGATTCTGTAGATGGTCTGTTTCTACACTGTATCATTCTATGATTCTATCGATGGCCTGTTTCTACACTGTATCATTCTATGATTCTATCGATGGTCTGTTTCTACACTGTATCATTCTATGATTCTATCGATGGCCTGTTTCCACACTGTATCATTCTGTGATTCTATCGATGGTCTGTTTCTACACTGTATCATTCTATGATTCTATCGATGGTCTGTTTCTACACTGTATCATTCTATGATTCTATCGATGGCCTGTTTCTACGCTGTATCATTCTATGATTCTATCGATGGTCTGTTTCTACACTGTATCGTTCTATGATTCTATAGATGGTCTGTTTCTACACTGTATCATTCTATGATTCTATCGATGGCCTGTTTCTACACTGTATCATTCTATGATTCTATCGATGGCCTGTTTCTACACTGTATCATTCTGTGATTCTATCGATGGTCTGTTTCTACACTGTATCATTCTATGATTCTATCGATGGTCTGTTTCTACACTGTATCATTCTGTGATTCTATCGATGGTCTGTTTCTACACTGTATCATTCTATGATTCTATCGATGGTCTGTTTCTACACTGTATCATTCTCTGATTCTATCGATGGTCTGTTTCTACACTGTATCATTCTCCGATTCTATCGATGGTCTGTTTCTACACTGTATCATTCTATGATTCTATTGATGGCCTGTTTCTACACTGTATCATTCTATGATTCTATCGATGGTCTGTTTCTACACTGTATCATTCTATGATTCTATCGATGGTCTGTTTCTACACTGTATCATTCTATGATTCTATCGATGGTCTGTTTCTACACTGTATCATTCTATGATTCTATAGATGGCCTGTTTCTACACTGTATCATTCTATGATTCTATCGATGGTCTGTTTCTACACTGTATCATTCTATGATTCTATCGATGGTCTGTTTCTACACTGTATCATTCTATGATTCTATCGATGGTCTGTTTCTACACTGCATCATTCTATGATTCTATCGATGGCCTGTTTCTACACGGTATTATTCTATGATGCTGTCGATGGTCTGTTTCTACACTGTATCATTCTATGATTCTATCGATGGTCTGTTTCTACACTGTATCATTCTATGATTCTATCGATGGCCTGTTTCTACACTGTATCATTCTATGATTCTATCGATGGCCTGTTTCTACACTGTATCATTCTATGATTCTATCGATGGCCTGTTTCTACACTGTTTCATTCTATGATTCTATCGATGGTCTGTTTCTACACTGTATCATTCTATGATGCTGTCGATGGTCTGTTTCTACACTGTATCATTCTATGATTCTATCGATGGTCTGTTTCTACACTGTATCATTCTATGATTCTATCGATGGTCTGTTTCTACACTGTATCATTCTATGATTCTATCGATGGCCTGTTTCTACACTGCATCATTCTATGATTCTATCGATGGCCTGTTTCCACACGGTATCATTCTATGATTCTATCGATGGTCTGTTTCTACACTGTATCATTCTATGATTCTATCGATGGTCTGTTTCTACACTGTATCATTCTATGATTCTATCGATGGTCTGTTTCTACACTGTATCATTCTATGATTCTATCGATGGTCTGTTTCTACACTGTATCATTCTATGATTCTATCGATGGTCTGTTTCTACACTGTATCATTCTATGATTCTATCGATGGCCTGTTTCTACACTGTATCATTCTATGATTCTATCGATGGTCTGTTTCTGCACTGTATCATTCTATGATTCTATCGATGGTCTGTTTCTACACTGTATCATTCTATGATTCTATCGATGGTCTGTTTCAACACTGTATCATTCTATGATTCTATCGATGGTCTGTTTCTACACTGTATCATTCTATGATTCTATCGATGGTCTGTTTCTACACTGTATCATTCTATGATTCTATCGATGGTCTGTTTCTACACTGTACCATTCTATGATTCTATCGATGGTCTGTTTCTACACTGTATCATTCTATGATTCTATCGATGGTCTGTTTCTACACTGTATCATTCTATGATTCTATCGATGGTCTGTTTCTACACTGTATCATTCTATGATTCTATCGATGGTCTGTTTCTACACTGTATCATTCTATGATTCTATCGATGGTCTGTTTCTACACTGTATCATTCTATGATTCTATCGATGGTCTGTTTCTAAACTGTTTCATTCTATGATTCTATCGATGGTCTGTTTCTACACTGTATCATTCTATGATTCTATCGATGGTCTGTTTCTACACTGTATCATTCTATGATTCTATCGATGGTCTGTTTCTACACTGTATCATTCTATGATTCTATCGATGGTCTGTTTCTACACTGTATCATTCTATGATTCTATCGATGGTCTGTTTCTACACTGTATCGTTCTATGATTCTATCGATGGTCTGTTTCTACACTGTATCATTCTATGATTCGATCGATGGTCTGTTTCTACACTGTATCATTCTATGATTCTATCGATGGTCTGTTTCTACACTGTATCATTCTATGATTCTATCGATGGTCTGTTTCTACACTGTATCATTCTATGATTCTATCGATGGTCTGTTTCTACACTGAATCATTCTATGATTCTATCGATGGTCTGTTTCTACACTGTATCATTCTATGATTCTATCGATGGTCTGTTTCTACACTGTATCATTCTATGATTCTATCGATGGTCTGTTTCTACACTGTATCATTCTATGATTCTATCGATGGTCTGTTTCTACACTGTATCATTCTATGATTCTATCGATGGTCTGTTTCTACACTGTATCATTCTATGATTCTATCGATGGTCTGTTTCTACACTGTATCATTCTATGATTCTATCGATGGTCTGTTTCTACACTGTATCATTCTATGATTCTATCGATGGTCTGTTTCTACACTGAATCATTCTATGATTCTATCGATGGTCTGTTTCCACACTGTATCATTCTATGATTCTATCGATGGTCTGTTTCTACACTGTATCATTCTATGATTCTATCGATGGTCTGTTTCTACACTGTATCATTCTATGATTCTATCGATGGTCTGTTTCTACACTGTATCATTCTATGATTCTATCGATGGTCTGTTTCTACACTGTATCATTCTATGATTCTATCGATGGCCTGTTTCTACACTGTATCATTCTATGATTCTATAGATGGCCTGTTTCTACACTGTATCATTCTATGATTCTATCGATGGTCTGTTTCTACACTGTATCATTCTATGATTCTATCGATGGCCTGTTTCTACACTGCATCATTCTATGATTCTATCGATGGCCTGTTTCTACACGGTATCATTCTATGATGCTGTCGATGGTCTGTTTCTACACTGTATCATTCTATGATTCTATCGATGGTCTGTTTCTACACTGTATCATTCTATGATTCTATCGATGGTCTGTTTCTACACTGTATCATTCTATGATTCTATCGATGGCCTGTTTCTACACTGTATCATTCTATGATTCTATAGATGGTCTGTTTCTACACTGTATCATTCTATGATTCTATCGATGGTCTGTTTCTACACTGTATCATTCTATGATTCTATCGATGGTCTGTTTCTACACTGTATCATTCTATGATTCTATCGATGGTCTGTTTCTACACTGTATCATTCTATGATTCTATCGATGGTCTGTTTCTACACTGTATCATTCTATGATTCTATCGATGGTCTGTTTCTACACTGTATCATTCTATGATTCTATCGATGGTCTGTTTCTACACTGTATCATTCTATGATTCTATCGATGGTCTGTTTCTACACTGTATCATTCGATGATTCTATCGATGGTCTGTTTCTGCACTGTATCATTCTATGATTCTATCGATGGTCTGTTTCTACACTGTATCGTTCTATGATTCTATCGATGGTCTGTTTCTACACTGTATCATTCGATGATTCTATCGATGGTCTGTTTCTGCACTGTATCATTCTATGATTCTATAGATGGCCTGTTTCTACACTGTATCATTCCATGATTCTATCGATGGTCTGTTTCTACACTGTATCATTCTCTGATTCTATCGATGGTCTGTTTCTACACTGTATCATTCTATGATTCTATCGATGGTCTGTTTCTACACTGTATCATTCTATGATTCTATCGATGGCCTGTTTCTACACTGTATCATTCTATGATTCTATCGATGGTCTGTTTCTACACTGTATCATTCTATGATTCTATCGATGGCCTGTTTCTACACTGTATCATTCTATGATTCTATCGATGGTCTGTTTCTAAACTGTATCATTCTATGATTCTATCGATGGTCTGTTTCTACACTGTATCATTCTATGATTCTATCGATGGTCTGTTTCTACACTGTATCATTCTATGATTCTATCGATGGTCTGTTTCTGCACTGTATCATTCTATGATTCTATCGATGGTCTGTTTCTACACTGTATCATTCTATGATTCTATCGATGGTCTGTTTCTACACTGTATCATTCTATGATTCTATAGATGGCCTGTTTCTACACTGTATCATTCTATGATTCTATCGATGGCCTGTTTCTACACTGTATCATTCTATGATTCTATCGATGGCCTGTTTCTACACTGTATCGTTCTATGATTCTATCGCTGGTCTGTTTCTACACTGTATCATTCTATGATTCTATCGATGGTCTGTTTCTACACTGTATCATTCTATGATTCTATCGATGGTCTGTTTCTACACTGTATCATTCTATGATTCTATCGATGGTCTGTTTCTACACTGTATCATTCTATGATTCTATAGATGGCCTGTTTCTACACTGTATCATTCTATGATTCTATCGATGGCCTGTTTCTACACTGTATCATTCTATGATTCTATCGATGGTCTGTTTCTACACTGTATCATTCTATGATTCTATCGATGGTCTGTTTCTACACTGTATCATTCTATGATTCTATCGATGGTCTGTTTCTACACTGTATCATTCTATGATTCTATCGATGGTCTGTTTCTACACTGTATCATTCTATGATTCTATCGATGGTCTGTTTCTACACTGTATCATTCTATGATTCGATCGATGGCCTGTTTCTACACTGTATCATTCTATGATTCTATCGATGGTCTGTTTCTACACTGTATCATTCTATGATTCCATCGATGGCCTGTTTCTACACTGTATCATTCTATGATTCTATCGATGGTCTGTTTCTACACTGTATCATTCTATGATTCTATCGATGGTCTGTTTCTACACTGTATCATTCTATGATTCTATCGATGGTCTGTTTCTACACTGTATCATTCTATGATTCTATCGATGGTCTGTTTCTACACTGTATCATTCGATGATTCTATCGATGGTCTGTTTCTGCACTGTATCATTCTATGATTCTATCGATGGTCTGTTTCTACACTGTATCGTTCTATGATTCTATCGATGGTCTGTTTCTACACTGTATCATTCGATGATTCTATCGATGGTCTGTTTCTGCACTGTATCATTCTATGATTCTATAGATGGCCTGTTTCTACACTGTATCATTCCATGATTCTATCGATGGTCTGTTTCTACACTGTATCATTCTCTGATTCTATCGATGGTCTGTTTCTACACTGTATCATTCTATGATTCTATCGATGGTCTGTTTCTACACTGTATCATTCTATGATTCTATCGATGGCCTGTTTCTACACTGTATCATTCTATGATTCTATCGATGGTCTGTTTCTACACTGTATCATTCTATGATTCTATCGATGGCCTGTTTCTACACTGTATCATTCTATGATTCTATCGATGGTCTGTTTCTAAACTGTATCATTCTATGATTCTATCGATGGTCTGTTTCTACACTGTATCATTCTATGATTCTATCGATGGTCTGTTTCTACACTGTATCATTCTATGATTCTATCGATGGTCTGTTTCTACACTGTATCATTCTATGATTCTATCGATGGTCTGTTTCTACACTGTATCATTCTATGATTCTATCGATGGTCTGTTTCTACACTGTATCATTCTATGATTCTATAGATGGCCTGTTTCTACACTGTATCATTCTATGATTCTATCGATGGCCTGTTTCTACACTGTATCATTCTATGATTCTATCGATGGCCTGTTTCTACACTGTATCGTTCTATGATTCTATCGCTGGTCTGTTTCTACACTGTATCATTCTATGATTCTATCGATGGTCTGTTTCTACACTGTATCATTCTATGATTCTATCGATGGTCTGTTTCTACACTGTATCATTCTATGATTCTATAGATGGCCTGTTTCTACACTGTATCATTCTATGATTCTATCGATGGCCTGTTTCTACACTGTATCATTCTATGATTCTATCGATGGTCTGTTTCTACACTGTATCATTCTATGATTCTATCGATGGTCTGTTTCTACACTGTATCATTCTATGATTCTATCGATGGTCTGTTTCTACACTGTATCATTCTATGATTCTATCGATGGTCTGTTTCTACACTGTATCATTCTATGATTCTATCGATGGTCTGTTTCTACACTGTATCATTCTATGATTCGATCGATGGCCTGTTTCTACACTGTATCATTCTATGATTCTATCGATGGTCTGTTTCTACACTGTATCATTCTATGATTCCATCGATGGCCTGTTTCTACACTGTATCATTCTATGATTCTATCGATGGTCTGTTTCTACACTGTATCATTCTATGATTCTATCGATGGTCTGTTTCTACACTGTATCATTCTATGATTCTATCGATGGTCTGTTTCTACACTGTATCATTCTATGATTCTATCGATGGCCTGTTTCTACACTGTATCATTCTATGATTCTATCGATGGCCTGTTTCTACACTGTATCATTCTATGATTCTATCGATGGTCTGTTTCTACACTGTATCATTCTATGATTCTATCGATGGTCTGTTTCTACACTGTATCATTCTATGATTCCATCGATGGTCTGTTTCTACACTGTATCATTCTATGATTCTATCGATGGTCTGTTTCTACACTGTATCATTCTATGATTCTATCGATGGTCTGTTTCTACACTGTATCATTCTATGATTCTATAGATGGCCTGTTTCTACACTGTATCATTCTATGATTCTATCGATGGTCTGTTTCTACACTGTATCATTCTATGATTCTATCGATGGTCTGTTTCTACACTGTATCATTCTATGATTCTGTAGATGGTCTGTTTCTACACTGTATCATTCTATGATTCTATCGATGGTCTGTTTCTGCACTGTATCATTCTATGATTCTGTAGATGGTCTGTTTCTACACTGTATCATTCTATGATTCTATCGATGGTCTGTTTCTGCACTGTATCATTCTATGATTCTATCTATGGTCTGTTTCTACACTGTATCGTTCTATGATTCTATCGATGGTCTGTTTCTACACTGTATCATTCTATGATTCTATCGATGGCCTGTTTCTACACTGTATCATTCTATGATTCTATCGATGGTCTGTTTCTACACTGTATCATTCTATGATTCTATCGATGGTCTGTTTCTACACTGTATCATTCTATGATTCTATCGATGGTCTGTTTCTACACTGTATCATTCTATGATTCTATCGATGGTCTGTTTCTACACTGTATCATTCTGTGATTCTATCGATGGTCTGTTTCTACACTGTATCATTCTATGATTCTCTCGATAGTCTGTTTCTACACTGCATCGTTCTATGATTCTATCGATGATCTGTTTCTACACTGTATCATTCTGTGATTCTATCGATGGTCTGTTTCTACACTGTATCATTCTATGATTCTATCGATGGCCTGTTTCTGCACTGTATCATTCTATGATTCTATCGATGGTCTGTTTCTACACTGTATCATTCTATGATTCTCTCGATGGTCTGTTTCTACACTGTATCATTCTATGATTCTATAGATGGTCTGTTTCTACACTGTATCATTCTATGATTCTATCGATGGTCTGTTTCTACACTGTATCATTCTATGATTCTATCGATGGTCTGTTTCTACACTGTATCATTCTATGATTCTATCGATGGTCTGTTTCTACACTGTATCATTCTATGATTCTATCGATGGTCTGTTTCTACACTGTATCATTCTATGATTCTATCGATGGTCTGTTTCTACACTGTATCATTCTATGATTCTATCGATGGCCTGTTTCTACACTGTATCATTCTATGATTCTATCGATGGTCTGTTTCTACACTGTATCATTCTATGATTCTATAGATGGCCTGTTTCTACACTGTATCATTCTATGATTCTATCGATGATCTGTTTCTACACTGTATCATTCTATGATTCTATCGATGGTCTGTTTCTACACTGTATCATTCTATGATTCTATCGATGGCCTGTTTCTACACTGTATCATTCTATGATTCTATCGATGGTCTGTTTCTACACTGTATCATTCTATGATTCTATCGATGGTCTGTTTCTACACTGTATCATTCTATGATTCTATCGATGGTCTGTTTCTACACTGTATCATTCTATGATTCTATCGATGGTCTGTTTCTACACTGTATCATTCTATGATTCTATCGATGGTCTGTTTCTACACTGTATCATTCTATGATTCTATCGATGGTCTGTTTCTACACTGTATCATTCTATGATTCTATCGATGGTCTGTTTCTACACTGTATCATTCTATGATTCTATCGATGGTCTGTTTCTACACTGTATCATTCTATGATTCTATCGATGGTCTGTTTCTAAACTGTATCATTCTATGATTCTATCGATGGTCTGTTTCTACACTGTATCATTCTATGATTCTATCGATGGTCTGTTTCTACACTGTATCATTCTATGATTCTATCGATGGTCTGTTTCTACACTGTATCATTCTATGATTCTATCGATGGTCTGTTTCTACACTGTATCATTCTATGATTCTATCGATGGTCTGTTTCTACACTGTATCGTTCTATGATTCTATCGCTGGTCTGTTTCTACACTGTATCATTCTATGATTCTATCGATGGTCTGTTTCTACACTGTATCATTCTATGATTCTATCGATGGTCTGTTTCTACACTGTATCATTCTATGATTCTATAGATGGCCTGTTTCTACACTGTATCATTCTATGATTCTATCGATGGCCTGTTTCTACACTGTATCATTCTATGATTCTATCGATGGTCTGTTTCTACACTGTATCATTCTATGATTCTATCGATGGTCTGTTTCTACACTGTATCATTCTATGATTCTATCGATGGTCTGTTTCTACACTGTATCATTCTATGATTCTATCGATGGTCTGTTTCTACACTGTATCATTCTATGATTCTATCGATGGTCTGTTTCTACACTGTATCATTCTATGATTCGATCGATGGCCTGTTTCTACACTGTATCATTCTATGATTCTATCGATGGTCTGTTTCTACACTGTATCATTCTATGATTCCATCGATGGCCTGTTTCTACACTGTATCATTCTATGATTCTATCGATGGTCTGTTTCTACACTGTATCATTCTATGATTCTATCGATGGTCTGTTTCTACACTGTATCATTCTATGATTCTATCGATGGTCTGTTTCTACACTGTATCATTCTATGATTCTATCGATGGCCTGTTTCTACACTGTATCATTCTATGATTCTATCGATGGTCTGTTTCTACACTGTATCATTCTATGATTCTATCGATGGTCTGTTTCTACACTGTATCATTCTATGATTCTATCGATGGTCTGTTTCTACACTGTATCATTCTATGATTCCATCGATGGTCTGTTTCTACACTGTATCATTCTATGATTCTATCGATGGTCTGTTTCTACACTGTATCATTCTATGATTCTATCGATGGTCTGTTTCTACACTGTATCATTCTATGATTCTATAGATGGCCTGTTTCTACACTGTATCATTCTATGATTCTATCGATGGTCTGTTTCTACACTGTATCATTCTATGATTCTATCGATGGTCTGTTTCTACACTGTATCATTCTATGATTCTGTAGATGGTCTGTTTCTACACTGTATCATTCTATGATTCTATCGATGGTCTGTTTCTGCACTGTATCATTCTATGATTCTGTAGATGGTCTGTTTCTACACTGTATCATTCTATGATTCTATCGATGGTCTGTTTCTGCACTGTATCATTCTATGATTCTATCTATGGTCTGTTTCTACACTGTATCGTTCTATGATTCTATCGATGGTCTGTTTCTACACTGTATCATTCTGTGATTCTATCGATGGTCTGTTTCTACACTGTATCATTCTATGATTCTCTCGATAGTCTGTTTCTACACTGCATCGTTCTATGATTCTATCGATGATCTGTTTCTACACTGTATCATTCTGTGATTCTATCGATGGTCTGTTTCTACACTGTATCATTCTATGATTCTATCGATGGCCTGTTTCTGCACTGTATCATTCTATGATTCTATCGATGGTCTGTTTCTACACTGTATCATTCTATGATTCTATCAATGGTCTGTTTCTACACTGTATCATTCTATGATTCTCTCGATGGTCTGTTTCTACACTGTATCATTCTATGATTCTATCGATGGTCTGTTTCTACACTGTATCATTCTATGATTCTATCGATGGTCTGTTTCTACACTGTATCATTCTATGATTCTATCGATGGTCTGTTTCTACACTGTATCATTCTATGATTCTATCGATGGTCTGTTTCTACACTGTATCATTCTATGATTCTATCGATGGCCTGTTTCTACACTGTATCGTTCTATGATTCTATAGATGGTCTGTTTCTACACTGTATCGTTCTATGATTCTATCGATGGTCTGTTTCTACACTGTATCATTCGATGATTCTATCGATGGTCTGTTTCTACACTGTATCATTCTATGATTCTATCGATGGTCTGTTTCTACACTGTATCATTCTATGATTCTATCGATGGTCTGTTTCTACACTGTATCATTCTATGATTCTATCGATGGCCTGTTTCTACACTGTATCATTCTATGATTCTATCGATGGTCTGTTTCTGCACTGTACCATTCTATGATTCTATCGATGGTCTGTTTCTACACTGTATCGTTCTATGATTCTATCGATGGTCTGTTTCTACACTGTATCATTCTATGATTCTATCGATGGTCTGTTTCTGCACTGTATCATTCTATGATTCTATCGATGGTCTGTTTCTACACTGTATCATTCTATGATTCTATCGATGGTCTGTTTCTACACTGTATCATTCTATGATTCTATCGATGGTCTGTTTCTACACTGTATCATTCTATGATTCTATCGATGGTCTGTTTCTACACTGTATCATTCTATGATTCTATCGATGGTCTGTTTCTACACTGTATCATTCTATGATTCTATCGATGGTCTGTTTCTACACTGTATCATTCTCTGATTCTATCGATGGTCTGTTTCTACACTGTATCATTCTATGATTCTATCGATGGTCTGTTTCTACACTGTATCATTCTATGATTCTATCGATGGTCTGTTTCTACACTGTATCATTCTATGATTCTATCGATGGTCTGTTTCTACACTGTATCATTCTATGATTCTATCGATGGTCTGTTTCTACATTGTATCATTCTATGATTCTATCGATGGTCTGTTTCTACACTGTATCATTCTATGATTCTATCGATGGTCTGTTTCTACAGTGTATCATTCTATGATTCTATCGATGGTCTGTTTCTACACTGTATCATTCTATGATTCTATCGATGGTCTGTTTCTACACTGTATCATTCTATGATTCTATCGATGGTCTGTTTCTACATTGTATCATTCTATGATTCTATCGATGGTCTGTTTCTACACTGTATCATTCTATGATTCTATTGATGGCCTGTTTCTACACTGTATCATTCTATGATTCTATCGATTGCCTGTTTCTGCACTGTATCATTCTATGATTCTATCGATGGTCTGTTTCTACACTGCATCATTCTATGATTCTATCGATGGTCTGTTTCTACACTGTATCATTCTATGATTCTCTCGATGGTCTGTTTCTGCACTGTATCATTCTATGATTCTATCGATGCCCTGTTTCTGCACTGTATCATTCTATGATTCTATCGATGGTCTGTTTCTACACTGTATCATTCTATGATTCTATCGATGGTCTGTTTCTACACTGTATCATTCTATGATTCTATCGATGGTCTGTTTCTACACTGTATCATTCTATGATTCTATCGATGGTCTGTTTCTACACTGTATCATTCTGTGATTCTATCGATGGTCTGTTTCTACACTGTATCATTCTCTGATTCTATCGATGGTCTGTTTCTACACTGTATCATTCTCTGATTCTATCGATGGTCTGTTTCTACACTGTATCATTCTATGATTCTCTCGATGGTCTGTTTCTACACTGTATCATTCTATGATTCTATCGATGGTCTGTTTCTACACTGTATCATTCTATGATTCTCTCGATGGTCTGTTTCTACACTGTATCATTCTATGATTCTATCGATGGTCTGTTTCTACACTGTATCATTCTATGATTCTATCGATGGTCTGTTTCTACACTGTATCATTCTATGATTCTCTCGATGGTCTGTTTCTACACTGTATCATTCTATGATTCTATCGATGGTCTGTTTCTACACTGTATCATTCTATGATTCTATCGATGGTCTGTTTCTACACTGTATCGTTCTATGATTCTATAGATGGTCTGTTTCTACACTGTATCATTCTATGATTCTATCGATGGTCTGTTTCTACACTGTATCATTCTATGATTCTATCGATGGTCTGTTTCTACACTGTATCATTCTATGATTCTATCGATGGCCTGTTTCTACACTGTATCATTCTATGATTCTATCGATGGTCTGTTTCTACACTGTATCATTCTATGATTCGATCGATGGCCTGTTTCTACACTGTATCATTCCATGATTCTATCGATGGTCTGTTTCTACACTGTATCATTCTATGATTCTATCGATGGTCTGTTTCTACACTGTATCATTCTATGATTCTATCGATGGTCTGTTTCTACACTGTATCATTCTATGATTCTATCGATGGTCTGTTTCTACACTGTATCATTCTATGATTCTATCGATGGTCTGTTTCTACACTGTATCATTCTATGATTCTATCGATGGTCTGTTTCTACACTGTATCATTCTATGATTCTATCGATGGTCTGTTTCTACACTGTATCATTCTATGATTCTATCGATGGTCTGTTTCTACACTGTATCATTCTATGATTCTATCGATGGTCTGTTTCTACACTGTATCATTCTATGATTCTATCGATGGCCTGTTTCTACACTGTCTCATTCTATGATTCTATCGATGGTCTGTTTCTACACTGTATCATTCTATGATTCTATCGATGGTCTGTTTCTACACTGTATCATTCTATGATTCTATCGATGGTCTGTTTCTACACTGTATCATTCTATGATTCTATCGATGGTCTGTTTCTACACTGTATCATTCTATGATTCTATCGATGGCCTGTTTCTACACTGTATCATTCTATGATTCTATCGATGGTCTGTTTCTACACTGTATCATTCTATGATTCTATCGATGGTCTGTTTCTACACTGTATCATTCTATGATTCTATCGATGGCCTGTTTCTACACTGTATCATTCTATGATTCTATCGATGGTCTGTTTCTACACTGTATCATTCTATGATTCTATCGATGGTCTGTTTCTACACTGTATCATTCTATGATTCTATCGATGGTCTGTTTCTACACTGTATCATTCTATGATTCTATCGATGGTCTGTTTCTACACTGTATCATTCTATGATTCTATCGATGGTCTGTTTCTACACTGTATCATTCTATGATTCTATCGATGGTCTGTTTCTACACTGTATCATTCTATGATTCTATCGATGGCCTGTTTCTACACTGTATCATTCTATGATTCTATCGATGGTCTGTTTCTACACTGTATCATTCTATGATTCTATCGATGGTCTGTTTCTACACTGTATCATTCTATGATTCTATCGATGGTCTGTTTCTACACTGTATCATTCTCTGATTCTATCGATGGTCTGTTTCTACACTGTATCATTCTATGATTCTATCGATGGTCTGTTTCTACACTGTATCATTCTATGATTGTATCGATGGCCTGTTTCTACACTGTATCATTCTCTGATTCTATCGATGGTCTGTTTCTACACTGTATCATTCTATGATTCTATCGATGGCCTGTTTCTACACTGTATCATTCTATGATTCTATCGATGGTCTGTTTCTACACTGTATCATTCTATGATTGTATCGATGGCCTGTTTCTACACTGTATCATTCTATGATTCTATCGATGGCCTGTTTCTACACTGTATCATTCTGTGATTCTATCGATGGTCTGTTTCTGCACTGTATCATTCTGTGATTCTATCGATGGTCTGTTTCTACACTGTATCATTCTATGATTCTATCGATGGTCTGTTTCTACACTGTATCATTCTATGATTCTATCGATGGTCTGTTTCTACACTGTATCATTCTGTGATTCTATCGATGGCCTGTTTCTACACTGTATCATTCTATGATTCTATCGATGGTCTGTTTCTACACTGTATCATTCTATGATTCTATCGATGGTCTGTTTCTACACTGTATCATTCTATGATTCTATCGATGGTCTGTTTCTGCACTGTATCATTCTATGATTCTATCGATGGTCTGTTTCTGCACTGTATCATTCTATGATTCTATCGATGGCCTGTTTCAACACTGTATCATTCTATGATTCTATAGATGGTCTGTTTCTACACTGTATCATTCTATGATTCTATCGATGGCCTGTTTCTACACTGTATCATTCTATGATTCTATCGATGGCCTGTTTCTACACTGTATCATTCTATGATTCTATAGATGGCCTGTTTCTACACTGTATCATTCTATGATTCTATCGATGGTCTGTTTCGACACTGTATCATTCTATGATTCTATCGATGGTCTGTTTCTACACTGTATCATTCTATGATTCTATCGATGGTCTGTTTCGACACTGTATCATTCTATGATTCTATCGATGGTCTGTTTCTACACTGTATCATTCTATGATTCTATCGATGGTCTGTTTCTACACTGTATCATTCTATGATTCTATCGATGGTCTGTTTCTACACTGTATCATTCTATGATTCTATCGATGGTCTGTTTCTACACTGTATCATTCTATGATTCTATCGCTGGTCTGTTTCTACACTGTATCATTCTATGATTCTATCGATGGTCTGTTTCTACACTGTATCATTCTATGATTCTATCGATGGCCTGTTTCTACACTGTATCATTCTATGATTCTGTCGATGGTCTGTTTCTACACTGTATCATTCTATGATTCTATCGATGGTCTGTTTCTACACTGTATCATTCTATGATTCTATCGATGGTCTGTTTCTACACTGTATCATTCTATGATTCTATCGATGGTCTGTTTCTACACTGTATCATTCTATGATTCTATCGATGGTCTGTTTCTACACTGTATCATTCTATGATTCTATCGATGGTCTGTTTCTACACTGTATCATTCTATGATTCTATCGATGGTCTGTTTCTACACTGTATCATTCTATGATTCTATCGATGGCCTGTTTCTACACTGTATCATTCTATGATTCTATCGATGGTCTGTTTCTACACTGTATCATTCTATGATTCCATCGATGGTCTGTTTCTACACTGTATCATTCTATGATTCTATCGATGGTCTGTTTCTACACTGTATCATTCTATGATTCTATCGATGGTCTGTTTCTGCACTGTATCATTCTATGATTCTATCGATGGTCTGTTTCTACACTGTATCATTCTATGATTCTATCGATGGTCTGTTTCTGCACTGTATCATTCTATGATTCTATCGATGGTCTGTTTCTGCACTGTATCATTCTATGATTCTATCGATGGCCTGTTTCTACACTGTATCATTCTATGATTCTATCGATGGCCTGTTTCTACACTGTATCATTCTATGATTCTATCGATGGTCTGTTTCTACACTGTATCATTCTATGATTCTATCGATGGTCTGTTTCTACACTGTATCATTCTATGATTCTATCGATGGTCTGTTTCTACACTGTATCATTCTATGATTCTATCGATGGCCTGTTTCTACACGGTATTATTCTATGATGCTGTCGATGGTCTGTTTCTACACTGTATCATTCTATGATTCTATCGATGGTCTGTTTCTACACTGTATCATTCTATGATTCTATGGATGGTCTGTTTCTACACTGTATCATTCTATGATTCTATCGATGGTCTGTTTCTGCACTGTATCATTCTATGATTCTATCGATGGTCTGTTTCTACACTGTATCATTCTATGATTCTATCGATGGTCTGTTTCGACACTGTATCATTCTATGATTCTATCAATGGTCTGTTTCTACACTGTATCATTCTATGATTCTATCAATGGTCTGTTTCTACACTGTATCATTCTATGATTCTATCGATGGTCTGTTTCTACACTGTATCATTCTATGATTCTATCGATGGTCTGTTTCTACACTGTATCATTCTATGATTCTATCGATGGTCTGTTTCTGCACTGTATCATTCTATGATTCTATCGATGGCCTGTTTCTACACTGTATCATTCTATGATTCTATCGATGGTCTGTTTCTACACTGTATCATTCTATGATTCTATCGATGGCCTGTTTCTACACTGTATCATTCTATGATTCTATCGATGGTCTGTTTCTACACTGTATCATTCTATGATTCTATCGATGGTCTGTTTCTACACTGTATCATTCTATGATTCTATCGATGGTCTGTTTCTACACTGTATCATTCTATGATTCTATCGATGGTCTGTTCCTACACTGTATCATTCTATGATTCTATCGATGGTCTGTTTCTACACTGTATCATTCTATGATTCTATCGATGGTCTGTTTCTACACTGTATCATTCTATGATTCTATCGATGGTCTGTTTCTACACTGTATCATTCTATGATTCTATCGATGGCCTGTTTCTACACTGTATCATTCTGTGATTCTATCGATGGTCTGTTTCTACACTGTATCATTCTATGATTCTATCGATGGTCTGTTTCTACACTGTATCATTCTGTGATTCTATCGATGGTCTGTTTCTACACTGTATCATTCTGTGATTCTATCGATGGCCTGTTTCTACACTGTATCATTCTGTGATTCTATCGATGGTCTGTTTCTACACTGTATCATTCTGTGATTCTATCGATGGTCTGTTTCTACACTGTATCATTCTGTGATTCTATCGATGGCCTGTTTCTACACTGTATCATTCTGTGATTCTATCGATGGTCTGTTTCTACACTGTATCATTCTATGATTCTATAGATGGCCTGTTTCTACACTGTATCATTCTATGATTCTATCGATGGTCTGTTTCTACACTGTATCATTCTGTGATTCTATCGATGGTCTGTTTCTACACTGTATCATTCTATGATTCTATCGATGGTCTGTTTCTACACTGTATCATTCTATGATTCTATCGATGGCCTGTTTCTACACTGTATCATTCTATGATTCTATCGATGGTCTGTTTCTACACTGTTTGCCCGAGGATTGTGAGAGTTTTAGAAACCGGCAAAGGACGACCAAACAATTGATAAAAAGAGAGAAAATAGAATATGAGAGTAAACTAGCAAGAAATATAAAAACAGATTGTAAGAGTTTCTACAAATATATAAAAAGGAAGAGATTAGCAATAGTAAATGTTGGTTCCCTCGAGGCTGAGACAGGAGAAATTATAATGGGGAATCAGGAAATGGCAGAGACATTAAACAAATATTTTGTATCTGTCTTCACAGTAGAAGACACAAATAAATACCAGAAATCGTGTGGAACCAAGGGTCTAATGAGAGGGAGGAACTTAAAGTAATTAATATCAGTAAAGAAAAAGTACTGGAGAAATTAATGGGACTAAAAGCCGACAAATCCCCTGGACCTGATGGCCGACATCCTAGGGTTATAAAAGAGGAGGCTGCAGAGATAGTGGATGCATTGATTGTGATCGTCCAAAATTCCCTAGATTCTAGAACGGTCCCTGTGGATTGGAAGGAAGCAAATGTAACCCCGCTATTCAAGAAAGGAGGGAGAGAGAAAACAGGGAACTTCAGGCCAGTTAGCCTGACGTCAGTGAGAGGGAAAATGCTGGAATCTATTATTAAGGACATGGTAACAGGGCACTTAGAAAATCATAATATGATTCGGCAGAGTCAACATGGTTTTATGAAAGGGAAATTGTGTTTGATAAATTTATTAGAGTTTTTTGAGGATCTAACGAGCAGGGTAGATAAAGGGGAACCAGTGGATGGATATATTTGGATTTTCAAAAGGCATTCGATAAGGTGCCACACAAAAGGTTGTTACACAAGATGAGGGCTCATGGGATTGGGGGTAATATATTAGCATGGATAGAGGATTGGTTAACGGACAGAAAACAGAGAGTAGGAATAAACGGGTCATTGTCAGGTTGTCAGGCTGTAACTAGTGGGGTACCGCAAGGATCAGTGCTCGGGCCTCAGCTATTTACAATCTATATTAATGACTTAGATGAAGGGACCGAGTGTAATGGATCCAAGTTTGCTGATGATACAAAGCTAGGTGGGAAAGTAAGCTGTGAGGAGGTCACAGAGTCTGCAAAGGGATATAAACAGGTTAAGTGAATGGGCAAGAAGGTGGCAGATGGAGTATAATGTGGGGAAATGTGAGGTTATTCACTTTGGTAGGAAGAATAGAAAAACAGAATATTTTTTAAATGGTGAGAAACTATTAAATGTTGGTGTTCAGAGAGATTTGGGTGTCCTCGTACACAAAACACAGAAAGTTAACATGCAGGTACAGCAAGCAAATGGAAGGCAAATGGTATGTTGGCCTTTATTGCAAGGGGGTTGGAGTACAAGAGTAAGGAAGTCTTGCTGCAATTGTACAGGGCTTTGGTGAGACCTCACCTGGAGTACTGTGTACAGTTTTGGTCTCCTTATCTAAGGAAGGATATACTTGCCTTAGAGGCGGTGCAATGAAGGTTCACTAGATTGATTCCTGGGATGAGAGGGTTGTCCTATGAGGAGAGATTGAGTAGAATGGGCCTATACTCTCTGGAGTTTAGAAGAATGAGAGGTGATCTCATTGAAACATAAGATTCTGAGGGGGCCTTGACAGGGTAGATGCTGAGAGGCTGTTTCCCCTGGCTGGAGAGTCAAGAACAAGGGGGCATAGTCTCGGGATAAGGGGTCGGCCATTTAGGACTGAGATGAGGAGGAATTTCTTCACTCAGAGGGTTGTGAATCTTTGGAATTCTCTACCCCAGAGGGCTGTGGATGCTCAGACATTGAGCATATTCAAGACTGAGATCGATAGATTTTTGGACTCTCGGGGAATCAAGGGATATGGGGATCGGGCAGGAAAGTGGAGTTGAGGTCGAAGATCAGCCATGATCTGATTGAATGGCGGAGCAGGCTCGAGGGGCCGAATGGCCGACTCCTGCTCCTATTTCTTATGTTCTCCGATGGACTCGAGGCCAAGTGTGATCTTCAGGAGAATTCTCGCCCCCATTTTAAAGTCTGCCCTTATTTTTAAGCAAGATTTCGATTTGATATTAACACACAGCACTTTGGGAAGCAAAGTCGAGTTGGCCAAAGCAAAGGAGGCTGAGGAGGTGGGAGAGGGAAAACTGGGGGACAACAGCGCCCCTACTGGTGGGAGGGTGTGATTACAGTGTCCCTACTGGTGGGAGGGTGTGATTACAGTGTCCCTACTGGTGGGAGAGTGTGATTACAGTGTCCCAACTGGTGGGAGGGTGTGATTACAGTGTCCCTACTGGGGGGAGGGTGTGATTACAGTGTCCCTACTGGTGGGAGAGTGTGATTACAGTGTCCCTACTGGTGGGAGAGTGTGATTACAGTGTCCCTACTGGTGGGAGAGTGTGATTACAGTGTCCCTACTGGGGGGAGGGTGTGATTACAGTGTCCCTACTGGTGGGAGAGTGTGATTACAGTGTCCCTGCTGGTGGGAGGGTGTGATTACAGTGTCCCTACTGGTGGGAGAGTGTGATTACAGCGCCCCTACTGGTGGGAGGGTGTGATTACAGTGTCCCTACTGGTGGGAGAGTGTGATTACAGCGCCCCTACTGGTGGGAGAGTGTGATTACAGCGCCCCTACTGGTGGGAGGGTGTGATTACAGTGTCCCTACTGGTGGGAGAGTGTGATTACAGTGCCCCTACTGGTGGGAGGGTGTGATTACAGTGTCCCTACTGGTGGGAGAGTGTGATTACAGTGTCCCTACTGGTGGGAGGGTGTGATTACAGCGCCCCTACTGGTGGGAGAGTGTGATTACAGTGTCCCGACTGGTGGGAGAGTGTGATTACAGTGCCCCTACTGGTGGGAGGGTGTGATTACAGTGTCCCCACTGGTGGGAGGGTGTGATTACAGTGCCCCAACTGGTGGGAGAGTGTGATTACAGTGCCCCTACTGGTGGGAGAGTGTGATTACAGTGTCCCTACTGGTGGGAGGGTGTGATTACAGTGCCCCAACTGGTGGGAGAGTGTGATTACAGTGCCCCTACTGGTGGGAGAGTGTGATTACAGTGTCCCGACTGGTGGGAGGGTGTGATTACAGCGCCCCTACTGGTGGGAGAGTGTGATTACAGTGTCCCTACTGGTGGGAGGGTGTGATTACAGTGCCCCAACTGGTGGGAGAGTGTGATTACAGTGCCCCTACTGGTGGGAGAGTGTGATTACAGTGTCCCGACTGGTGGGAGAGTGTGATTACAGTGTCCCTACTGGTGGGAGGGTGTGATTACAGTGTCCCTACTGGTGGGAGGGTGTGATTACAGTGTCCCTACTGGTGGGAGGGTGTGATTACAGTGCCCCAACTGGTGGGAGAGTGTGATTACAGTGCCCCAACTGGTGGGAGAGTGTGATTACAGTGCCCCAACTGGTGGGAGAGTGTGATTACAGTGCCCCAACTGGTGGGAGGGTGTGATTACAGTGTCCCTACTGGTGGGAGGGTGTGATTACAGTGTCCCTACTGGTGGGAGAGTGTGATTACAGTGTCCCGACTGGTGGGAGGGTGTGATTACAGTGCCCCTACTGGTGGGAGAGTGTGATTACAGTGTCCCTACTGGTGGGAGGGTGTGATTACAGTGCCCCTACTGGTGGGAGAGTGTGATTACAGTGTCCCTACTGGTGGGAGGGTGTGATTACAGTGCCCCTACTGGTGGGAGGGTGTGATTACAGTGCCCCTACTGGTGGGAGGGTGTGATTACAGTGCCCCTACTGGTGGGAGAGTGTGATTACAGTGTCCCGACTGGTGGGAGGGTGTGATTACAGTGCCCCTACTGGTGGGAGAGTGTGATTACAGTGTCCCTACTGGTGGGAGGGTGTGATTACAGTGCCCCTACTGGTGGGAGGGTGTGATTACAGTGCCCCTACTGGTGGGAGGGTGTGATTACAGTGCCCCTACTGGTGGGAGGGTGTGATTACAGTGCCCCTACTGGTGGGAGGGTGTGATTACAGTGCCCCTACTGGTGGGAGGGTGTGATTACAGCGCCCCTACTGGTGGGAGGGTGTGATTACAGTGCCCCTACTGGTGGGAGGGTGTGATTACAGTGCCCCTACTGGTGGGAGGGTGTGATTACAGTGCCCCTACTGGTGGGAGAGTGTGATTACAGTGTCCCTACTGGTGGGAGGGTGTGATTACAGCGCCCCTACTGGTGGGAGGGTGTGATTACAGTGCCCCTACTGGTGGGAGGGTGTGATTACAGTGTCCCTACTGGTGAGAGAGTGTGATTACAGCGCCCCTACTGGTGGGAGAGTGTGATTACAGCGCCCCTACTGGTGGGAGAGTGTGATTACAGCGCCCCTACTGGTGGGAGAGTGTGATTACAGTGTCCCTGCTGGTGAGAGAGTGTGAATACAGTGTCCCGACTGGTGGGAGAGTGTGATTACAGCACCCCTACTGGTGGGAGGGTGTGATTACAATGTCCCTACTGGTGGGAGGGTGTGATTACAGTGTCCCTACTGGTGGGAGAGTGTGATTACAGCGCCCCTACTGGTGGGAGGGTGTGATTACAATGTCCCTACTGGTGGGAGGGTGTGATTACAGCGCACCGACTGGTGGGAGGGTGTGATTACAGCACCCCTACTGGTGGGAGAGTGTGATTACAGTGTCCCTACTGGTGGGAGAGTGTGATTACAGTGTCCCTACTGGTGGGAGGGTGTGATTACAGTGCCCCTACTGGTGGGAGGGTGTGATTACAGTGTCCCTACTGGTGGGAGAGTGTGATTACAGTGTCCCTACTGGTGGGAGAGTGTGATTACTGTGCCCCTACTGGTGGGAGAGTGTGATTACAGCGCACCTACTGGTGGGAGGGTGTGATTACAGCACCCCTACTGGTGGGAGAGTGTGATTACTGTGCCCCTACTGGTGGGAGAGTGTGATTACAGTGCCCCTACTGGTGGGAGGGTGTGATTACAGCGCACCTACTGGTGGGAGAGTGTGATTACAGCACCCCTACTGGTGGGAGAGTGTGATTACAGCGCCCCTACTGGTGGGAGGGTGTGATTACAGCACCTCTACTGGTGGGAGAGTGTGATTACAGCGCACCTACTGGTGGGAGAGTGTGATTACAGCGCACCTACTGGTGGGAGGGTGTGATTACAGCGCCCCTACTGGTGGGAGAGTGTGATTACAGCGCCCCTACTGGTGGGAGGGTGTGATTACAGCGCCCCTACTGGTGGGAGAGTGTGATTACAGCGCCCCTACTGGTGGGAGGGTGTGATTGCAGTGCCCCTACTGGTGGGAGGGTGTGATTACAGTGCCCCTACTGGTGGGAGGGTGTGATTACAGTGTCCCTGCTGGTGAGAGAGTGTGATTACAGCGCCCCTACTGGTGGGAGGGTGTGATAACAGTGTCCCTGCTGGTGGGAGAGTGTGATTACAGTGTCCCTGCTGGTGAGAGAGTGTGATTACAGTGTCCCTACGGGTGGGAGGGTGTGATTACAGTGTCCCTGCTGGTGGGAGGGTGTGATTACAGTGTCCCTGCTGGTGGGAGGGTGTGATTACAGTGTCCCTGCTGGTGAGAGAGTGTGATTACAGTGCCCCTACTGGTGGGAGGGTGTGATTACAGTGCCCCTACTGGTGAGAGAGTGTGATTACAGTGCCCCTACTGGTGGGCGGGTGTGATTATAGCGCCCCTACTGGTGGGAGAGTGTGATTACAGTGCCCCTACTGGTGAGAGAGTGTGATTACAGTGCCCCTACTGGTGGGCGGGTGTGATTGTAGCGCCCCTACTGGTGGGAGAGTGTGATTACAGTGCCCCTACTGGTGGGCGGGTGTGATTATCGCGCCCCTACTGGTGGGAGGGTGTGATTACAGCGCCCCTACTGGTGTGAGAGTGTGATTACAGTGCCCCTACTGGTGGGAGGGTGTGATTACAGTGCCCCTACTGGTGGGAGGGTGTGATTACAGTGCCCCTACTGGTGGGAGAGTGTGATTACAGTGTCCCTACTGGTGGGAGGGTGTGATTACAGCGCCCCTACTGGTGGGAGAGTGTGATTACAGTGTCCCGACTGGTGGGAGGGTGTGATAAGTGTCCCTGCTGGTGAGAGAGTGTGATTACAGCGCCCCTACTGGTGGGAGAGTGTGATTACAGCGCCCCTACTGGTGGGAGAGTGTGATTACAGTGTCCCTGCTGGTGAGAGAGTGTGAATACAGTGTCCCGACTGGTGGGAGAGTGTGATTACAGCACCCCTACTGGTGGGAGGGTGTGATTACAATGTCCCTACTGGTGGGAGGGTGTGATTACAGTGTCCCTACTGGTGGGAGAGTGTGATTACAGCGCCCCTACTGGTGGGAGGGTGTGATTACAATGTCCCTACTGGTGGGAGGGTGTGATTACAGTACCCCTACTGGTGGGAGAGTGTGATTACAGCGCACCGACTGGTGGGAGGGTGTGATTACAGCACCCCTACTGGTGGGAGAGTGTGATTACAGTGTCCCTACTGGTGGGAGAGTGTGATTACAGTGTCCCTACTGGTGGGAGGGTGTGATTACAGTGCCCCTACTGGTGGGAGGGTGTGATTACAGTGTCCCTACTGGTGGGAGAGTGTGATTACAGTGTCCCTACTGGTGGGAGAGTGTGATTACTGTGCCCCTACTGGTGGGAGAGTGTGATTACAGCGCACCAACTGGTGGGAGGGTGTGATTACAGCACCCCTACTGGTGGGAGAGTGTGATTACTGTGCCCCGACTGGTGGGAGAGTGTGATTACAGCACCCCTACTGGTGGGAGAGTGTGATTACAGCGCCCCTACTGGTGGGAGGGTGTGATTACAGCACCCCTACTGGTGGGAGAGTGTGATTACAGCGCACCTACTGGTGGGAGAGTGTGATTACAGCGCACCTACTGGTGGGAGGGTGTGATTACAGCGCCCCTACTGGTGGGAGAGTGTGATTACAGCGCCCCTACTGGTGGGAGGGTGTGATTGCAGTGCCCCTACTGGTGGGAGGGTGTGATTACAGTGCCCCTACTGGTGGGAGGGTGTGATTACAGTGTCCCTGCTGGTGAGAGAGTGTGATTACAGCGCCCCTACTGGTGGGAGGGTGTGATAACAGTGTCCCTGCTGGTGGGAGAGTGTGATTACAGTGTCCCTGCTGGTGAGAGAGTGTGATTACAGTGTCCCTACGGGTGGGAGGGTGTGATTACAGTGTCCCTGCTGGTGGGAGGGTGTGATTACAGTGTCCCTGCTGGTGGGAGGGTGTGATTACAGTGTCCCTGCTGGTGAGAGAGTGTGATTACAGTGCCCCTACTGGTGGGAGGGTGTGATTACAGTGCCCCTACTGGTGAGAGAGTGTGATTACAGTGCCCCTACTGGTGGGCGGGTGTGATTATAGCGCCCCTACTGGTGGGAGAGTGTGATTACAGTGCCCCTACTGGTGAGAGAGTGTGATTACAGTGCCCCTACTGGTGGGCGGGTGTGATTGTAGCGCCCCTACTGGTGGGAGAGTGTGATTACAGTGCCCCTACTGGTGGGCGGGTGTGATTATAGCGCCCCTACTGGTGGGAGGGTGTGATTACAGCGCCCCTACTGGTGTGAGAGTGTGATTACAGTGCCCCTACTGGTGGGAGGGTGTGATTACAGCGCCCCTACTGGTGTGAGAGTGTGAATACAGCGCCCCTACTGGTGGGAGAGTGTGAATACAGCGCCCCTACTGGTGGGAGAGTGTGATTACAGCGCCCCTACTGGTGTGAGAGTGTGAATACAGCGCCCCTACTGGTGGGAGAGTGTGATTACAGTGCCCCTACTGGTGGGAGGGTGTGATTACAGCGCCCCTACTAGTGTGAGAGAGTGTGATTACAGTGCCCCTACTGGTGGGAGAGTGTGATTACAGTGTCCCTGCTGGTGGGAGAGTGTGATTACAGCGCACCTACTGGTGGGAGGGTGTGATTACAGTGTCCCTACTGGTGAGAGAGTGTGATTACAGTGTCCCGACTGGTGGGAGGGTGTGATAACAGTGTCCCTGCTGGTGGGAGAGTGTGATTACAGCGCCCCTACTGGTGGGAGGGTGTGATTACAGCGCCCCTACTGGTGGGAGGGTGTGATTACAGTGTCCCTGCTGGTGAGAGAGTGTGATTACAGCGCCCCTACTGGTGGGAGGGTGTGATAACAGTGTCCCTGCTGGTGGGAGAGTGTGATTACAGTGTCCCTGCTGGTGAGAGAGTGTGATTACAGTGTCCCTACGGGTGGGAGGGTGTGATTACAGTGTCCCTGCTGGTGAGAGAGTGTGATTACAGTGCCCCTACTGGTGGGAGGGTGTGATTACAGTGCCCCTACTGGTGTGAGAGTGTGAATACAGCGCCCCTACTGGTGGGAGAGTGTGATTACAGCGCCCCTACTGGTGAGAGAGTGTGATTACAGTGCCCCTACTGGTGGGAGGGTGTGATTACAGCGCCCCTACTGGTGTGAGAGTGTGAATACAGCGCCCCTACTGGTGGGAGAGTGTGAATACAGCGCCCCTACTGGTGGGAGAGTGTGATTACAGTGCCCCTACTGGTGGGAGGGTGTGATTACAGTGCCCCTACTGGTGGGAGGGTGTGATTACAGCGCCCCTACTGGTGTGAGAGTGTGAATACAGCGCCCCTACTGGTGGGAGAGTGTGAATACAGCGCCCCTACTGGTGGGAGAGTGTGATTACAGCGCCCCTACTGGTGTGAGAGTGTGAATACAGCGCCCCTACTGGTGGGAGAGTGTGATTACAGTGCCCCTACTGGTGGGAGGGTGTGATTACAGTGCCCCTACTGGTGGGAGGGTGTGATTACAGCGCCCCTACTAGTGTGAGAGAGTGTGATTACAGTGCCCCTACTGGTGGGAGAGTGTGATTACAGTGTCCCTACTGGTGAGAGAGTGTGATTACAGTGTCCCTACTGGTGGGAGGGTGTGATTACAGTGTCCCAGCTGGTGGGAGAGTGTGATTACAATGTCCCTACTGGTGGGAGAGTGTGATTACAGTGTCCCGACTGGTGGGAGGGTGTGATAAGTGTCCCTGCTGGTGGGAGAGTGTGATTACAGTGTCCCTACTGGTGGGAGAGTGTGATTACAGTGTCCCTACTGGTGGGAGGGTGTGATTACAGTGTCCCTGCTGGTGGGAGAGTGTGATTACAGTGTCCCTACTGGTGGGAGGGTGTGATTACAGTGCCCCTACTGGTGGGAGAGTGTGATTACAGTGTCCCTACTGGTGGGAGAGTGTGATTACAGTGTCCCTACTGGTGGGAGGGTGTGATTACAGTGCCCCTACTGGTGGGAGGGTGTGATTACAGCGCCCCGACTGGTGGGAGAGTGTGATTACAGTGTCCCTACTGGTGGGAGGGTGTGATTACAGTGCCCCTACTGGTGGGAGGGTGTGATTACAGCGCCCCTACTGGTGGGAGAGTGTGATTACAGTGCCCCTACTGGTGGGAGGGTGTGATTACAGTGTCCCTACTGGTGGGAGGGTGTGATTACAGCGCCCCTACTGGTGGGAGAGTGTGATTACAGCGCCCCTACTGGTGGGAGAGTGTGATTACAGTGTCCCTACTGGTGGGAGGGTGTGATTACAGTGTCCCTGCTGGTGGGAGAGTGTGATTACAGTGTCCCTACTGGTGGGAGGGTGTGATTACAGTGCCCCTACTGGTGGGAGAGTGTGATTACAGTGTCCCTACTGGTGGGAGAGTGTGATTACAGTGTCCCTACTGGTGGGAGGGTGTGATTACAGTGCCCCTACTGGTGGGAGGGTGTGATTACAGCGCCCCTACTGGTGGGAGAGTGTGATTACAGTGTCCCTACTGGTGGGAGGGTGTGATTACAGCGCCCCTACTGGTGGGAGAGTGTGATTACAGTGCCCCTACTGGTGGGAGGGTGTGATTACAGTGTCCCTACTGGTGGGAGGGTGTGATTACAGTGCCCCTACTGGTGGGAGGGTGTGATTACAGTGTCCCTACTGGTGGGAGAGTGTGATTACAGTGTCCCTACTGGTGGGAGGGTGTGATTACAGCGCCCCTACTGGTGGGAGAGTGTGATTACAGCGCCCCTACTGGTGGGAGAGTGTGATTACAGTGTCCCTACTGGTGGGAGAGTGTGATTACAGTGCCCCTACTGGTGAGAGAGTGTGATTACAGTGCCCCTACTGGTGGGAGAGTGTGATTACAGCGCCCCTACTGGTGGGAGGGTGTGATTACAGTGCCCCTACTGGTGGGAGAGTGTGATTACAGCACCCCCACTGGTGGGAGGGTGTGATTACAGCGCCCCTACTGGTGGGAGAGTGTGATTACAGCGCCCCTACTGGTGGGCGGGTGTGATGACAGCGCCCCTACTGGTGGGAGAGTGTGATTACAGTGTCCCTACTGGTGGGAGAGTGTGATTACAGTGTCCCTACTGGTGGGAGAGTGTGATTACAGTGTCCCTACTGGTGGGAGGGTGTGATTACAGCGCCCCTACTGGTGGGAGAGTGTGATTACAGCGCCCCTACTGGTGGGAGGGTGTGATTACAGTGCCCCTACTGGTGGGAGAGTGTGATTACAGCGCCCCTACTGGTGGGAGAGTGTGATTACAGCACCCCTACTGGTGGGAGGGTGTGATTACAGCGCCCCTTCTGGTGGGAGAGTGTGATTACAGCGCCCCTACTGGTGGGAGAGTGTGATTACAGCGCCCCTACTGGTGGGAGAGTGTGATTACAGCACCCCTACTGGTGGGAGGGTGTGATTACAGTGCCCCTACTGGTGGGAGAGTGTGATTACACTGCCCCTACTGGTGGGAGGGTGTGATTACAGCGCCCCTTCTGGTGGGAGAGTGTGATTACAGCGCCCCTACTGGTGGGAGAGTGTGATTACAGCACCCCTACTGGTGGGAGGGTGTGATTACAGCGCCCCTTCTGGTGGGAGAGTGTGATTACAGCGCCCCTACTGGTGGGAGGGTGTGATTACAGTGCCCCTACTGGTGGGAGAGTGTGATTACAGCACCCCTACTGGTGGGAGGGTGTGATTACAGCGCCCCTACTGGTGGGAGAGTGTGATTACAGCGCCCCTACTGGTGGGCGGGTGTGATTACAGCGCCCCTACTGGTGGGAGAGTGTGATTACAGTGTCCCTACTGGTGGGAGAGTGTGATTACAGTGTCCCTACTGGTGGGAGGGTGTGATTACAGTGTCCCTACTGGTGGGAGAGTGTGATTACAGTGTCCCGACTGGTGGGAGGGTGTGATTACAGCGCCCCTACTGGTGGGAGAGTGTGATTACAGCGCCCCTACTGGTGGGAGGGTGTGATTACAGCGCCCCTACTGGTGGGAGAGTGTGATTACAGCGCCCCTACTGGTGGGAGGGTGTGATTGCAGTGCCCCTACTGGTGGGAGGGTGTGATTACAGTGCCCCTACTGGTGGGAGGGTGTGATTACAGTGTCCCTGCTGGTGAGAGAGTGTGATTACAGCGCCCCTACTGGTGGGAGGGTGTGATAACAGTGTCCCTGCTGGTGGGAGAGTGTGATTACAGTGTCCCTGCTGGTGAGAGAGTGTGATTACAGTGTCCCTACGGGTGGGAGGGTGTGATTACAGTGTCCCTGCTGGTGGGAGGGTGTGATTACAGTGTCCCTGCTGGTGGGAGGGTGTGATTACAGTGTCCCTGCTGGTGAGAGAGTGTGATTACAGTGCCCCTACTGGTGGGAGGGTGTGATTACAGTGCCCCTACTGGTGAGAGAGTGTGATTACAGTGCCCCTACTGGTGGGCGGGTGTGATTATAGCGCCCCTACTGGTGGGAGAGTGTGATTACAGTGCCCCTACTGGTGAGAGAGTGTGATTACAGTGCCCCTACTGGTGGGCGGGTGTGATTGTAGCGCCCCTACTGGTGGGAGAGTGTGATTACAGTGCCCCTACTGGTGGGCGGGTGTGATTATCGCGCCCCTACTGGTGGGAGGGTGTGATTACAGCGCCCCTACTGGTGTGAGAGTGTGATTACAGTGCCCCTACTGGTGGGAGGGTGTGATTACAGTGCCCCTACTGGTGGGAGGGTGTGATTACAGTGCCCCTACTGGTGGGAGAGTGTGATTACAGTGTCCCTACTGGTGGGAGGGTGTGATTACAGCGCCCCTACTGGTGGGAGGGTGTGATTACAGTGCCCCTACTGGTGGGAGGGTGTGATTACAGTGTCCCTACTGGTGAGAGAGTGTGATTACAGCGCCCCTACTGGTGGGAGAGTGTGATTACAGCGCCCCTACTGGTGGGAGAGTGTGATTACAGTGTCCCTGCTGGTGAGAGAGTGTGAATACAGTGTCCCGACTGGTGGGAGAGTGTGATTACAGCACCCCTACTGGTGGGAGGGTGTGATTACAATGTCCCGACTGGTGGGAGGGTGTGATTACAGTGTCCCTACTGGTGGGAGAGTGTGATTACAGCGCCCCTACTGGTGGGAGGGTGTGATTACAATGTCCCTACTGGTGGGAGGGTGTGATTACAGCGCACCGACTGGTGGGAGGGTGTGATTACAGCACCCCTACTGGTGGGAGAGTGTGATTACAGTGTCCCTACTGGTGGGAGAGTGTGATTACAGTGTCCCTACTGGTGGGAGGGTGTGATTACAGTGCCCCTACTGGTGGGAGGGTGTGATTACAGTGTCCCTACTGGTGGGAGAGTGTGATTACAGTGTCCCTACTGGTGGGAGAGTGTGATTACTGTGCCCCTACTGGTGGGAGAGTGTGATTACAGCGCACCTACTGGTGGGAGGGTGTGATTACAGCACCCCTACTGGTGGGAGAGTGTGATTACAGCGCACCTACTGGTGGGAGAGTGTGATTACAGCGCACCTACTGGTGGGAGGGTGTGATTACAGCGCCCCTACTGGTGGGAGAGTGTGATTACAGCGCCCCTACTGGTGGGAGGGTGTGATTGCAGTGCCCCTACTGGTGGGAGGGTGTGATTACAGTGCCCCTACTGGTGGGAGGGTGTGATTACAGTGTCCCTGCTGGTGAGAGAGTGTGATTACAGCGCCCCTACTGGTGGGAGGGTGTGATAACAGTGTCCCTGCTGGTGGGAGAGTGTGATTACAGTGTCCCTGCTGGTGAGAGAGTGTGATTACAGTGTCCCTACGGGTGGGAGGGTGTGATTACAGTGTCCCTGCTGGTGGGAGGGTGTGATTACAGTGTCCCTGCTGGTGGGAGGGTGTGATTACAGTGTCCCTGCTGGTGAGAGAGTGTGATTACAGTGCCCCTACTGGTGGGAGGGTGTGATTACAGTGCCCCTACTGGTGAGAGAGTGTGATTACAGTGCCCCTACTGGTGGGCGGGTGTGATTATAGCGCCCCTACTGGTGGGAGAGTGTGATTACAGTGCCCCTACTGGTGAGAGAGTGTGATTACAGTGCCCCTACTGGTGGGCGGGTGTGATTGTAGCGCCCCTACTGGTGGGAGAGTGTGATTACAGTGCCCCTACTGGTGGGCGGGTGTGATTATAGCGCCCCTACTGGTGGGAGGGTGTGATTACAGCGCCCCTACTGGTGTGAGAGTGTGATTACAGTGCCCCTACTGGTGGGAGGGTGTGATTACAGCGCCCCTACTGGTGTGAGAGTGTGAATACAGCGCCCCTACTGGTGGGAGAGTGTGAATACAGCGCCCCTACTGGTGGGAGAGTGTGATTACAGCGCCCCTACTGGTGTGAGAGTGTGAATACAGCGCCCCTACTGGTGGGAGAGTGTGATTACAGTGCCCCTACTGGTGGGAGGGTGTGATTACAGCGCCCCTACTAGTGTGAGAGAGTGTGATTACAGTGCCCCTACTGGTGGGAGAGTGTGATTACAGTGTCCCTGCTGGTGGGAGAGTGTGATTACAGCGCACCTACTGGTGGGAGGGTGTGATTACAGTGTCCCTACTGGTGAGAGAGTGTGATTACAGTGTCCCGACTGGTGGGAGGGTGTGATAACAGTGTCCCTGCTGGTGGGAGAGTGTGATTACAGCGCCCCTACTGGTGGGAGGGTGTGATTACAGCGCCCCTACTGGTGGGAGGGTGTGATTACAGTGTCCCTGCTGGTGAGAGAGTGTGATTACAGCGCCCCTACTGGTGGGAGGGTGTGATAACAGTGTCCCTGCTGGTGGGAGAGTGTGATTACAGTGTCCCTGCTGGTGAGAGAGTGTGATTACAGTGTCCCTACGGGTGGGAGGGTGTGATTACAGTGTCCCTGCTGGTGAGAGAGTGTGATTACAGTGCCCCTACTGGTGGGAGGGTGTGATTACAGTGCCCCTACTGGTGTGAGAGTGTGAATACAGCGCCCCTACTGGTGGGAGAGTGTGATTACAGCGCCCCTACTGGTGAGAGAGTGTGATTACAGTGCCCCTACTGGTGGGAGGGTGTGATTACAGCGCCCCTACTGGTGTGAGAGTGTGAATACAGCGCCCCTACTGGTGGGAGAGTGTGAATACAGCGCCCCTACTGGTGGGAGAGTGTGATTACAGTGCCCCTACTGGTGGGAGGGTGTGATTACAGTGCCCCTACTGGTGGGAGGGTGTGATTACAGCGCCCCTACTGGTGTGAGAGTGTGAATACAGCGCCCCTACTGGTGGGAGAGTGTGAATACAGCGCCCCTACTGGTGGGAGAGTGTGATTACAGCGCCCCTACTGGTGTGAGAGTGTGAATACAGCGCCCCTACTGGTGGGAGAGTGTGATTACAGTGCCCCGACTGGTGGGAGGGTGTGATTACAGTGCCCCTACTGGTGGGAGGGTGTGATTACAGCGCCCCTACTAGTGTGAGAGAGTGTGATTACAGTGCCCCTACTGGTGGGAGAGTGTGATTACAGTGTCCCTACTGGTGAGAGAGTGTGATTACAGTGTCCCTACTGGTGGGAGGGTGTGATTACAGTGTCCCAGCTGGTGGGAGAGTGTGATTACAATGTCCCTACTGGTGGGAGAGTGTGATTACAGTGTCCCGACTGGTGGGAGGGTGTGATAAGTGTCCCTGCTGGTGGGAGAGTGTGATTACAGTGTCCCTACTGGTGGGAGAGTGTGATTACAGTGTCCCTACTGGTGGGAGGGTGTGATTACAGTGTCCCTGCTGGTGGGAGAGTGTGATTACAGTGTCCCTACTGGTGGGAGGGTGTGATTACAGTGCCCCTACTGGTGGGAGAGTGTGATTACAGTGTCCCTACTGGTGGGAGAGTGTGATTACAGTGTCCCTACTGGTGGGAGGGTGTGATTACAGTGCCCCTACTGGTGGGAGGGTGTGATTACAGCGCCCCTACTGGTGGGAGAGTGTGATTACAGTGTCCCTACTGGTGGGAGGGTGTGATTACAGTGCCCCTACTGGTGGGAGGGTGTGATTACAGCGCCCCTACTGGTGGGAGAGTGTGATTACAGTGCCCCTACTGGTGGGAGGGTGTGATTACAGTGTCCCTACTGGTGGGAGGGTGTGATTACAGCGCCCCTACTGGTGGGAGAGTGTGATTACAGCGCCCCTACTGGTGGGAGAGTGTGATTACAGTGTCCCTACTGGTGGGAGGGTGTGATTACAGTGTCCCTGCTGGTGGGAGAGTGTGATTACAGTGTCCCTACTGGTGGGAGGGTGTGATTACAGTGCCCCTACTGGTGGGAGAGTGTGATTACAGTGTCCCTACTGGTGGGAGAGTGTGATTACAGTGTCCCTACTGGTGGGAGGGTGTGATTACAGTGCCCCTACTGGTGGGAGGGTGTGATTACAGCGCCCCTACTGGTGGGAGAGTGTGATTACAGTGTCCCTACTGGTGGGAGGGTGTGATTACAGCGCCCCTACTGGTGGGAGAGTGTGATTACAGTGCCCCTACTGGTGGGAGGGTGTGATTACAGTGTCCCTACTGGTGGGAGGGTGTGATTACAGTGCCCCTACTGGTGGGAGGGTGTGATTACAGTGTCCCTACTGGTGGGAGAGTGTGATTACAGTGTCCCTACTGGTGGGAGGGTGTGATTACAGCGCCCCTACTGGTGGGAGAGTGTGATTACAGCGCCCCTACTGGTGGGAGAGTGTGATTACAGTGTCCCTACTGGTGGGAGAGTGTGATTACAGTGCCCCTACTGGTGGGAGAGTGTGATTACAGTGCCCCTACTGGTGAGAGAGTGTGATTACAGTGCCCCTACTGGTGGGAGAGTGTGATTACAGCGCCCCTACTGGTGGGAGGGTGTGATTACAGTGCCCCTACTGGTGGGAGAGTGTGATTACAGCACCCCCACTGGTGGGAGGGTGTGATTACAGCGCCCCTACTGGTGGGAGAGTGTGATTACAGCGCCCCTACTGGTGGGCGGGTGTGATGACAGCGCCCCTACTGGTGGGAGAGTGTGATTACAGTGTCCCTACTGGTGGGAGAGTGTGATTACAGTGTCCCTACTGGTGGGAGAGTGTGATTACAGTGTCCCTACTGGTGGGAGGGTGTGAATACAGCGCCCCTACTGGTGGGAGAGTGTGATTACAGCGCCCCTACTGGTGGGAGGGTGTGATTACAGTGCCCCTACTGGTGGGAGAGTGTGATTACAGCGCCCCTACTGGTGGGAGAGTGTGATTACAGCACCCCTACTGGTGGGAGGGTGTGATTACAGCGCCCCTTCTGGTGGGAGAGTGTGATTACAGCGCCCCTACTGGTGGGAGAGTGTGATTACAGCGCCCCTACTGGTGGGAGAGTGTGATTACAGCACCCCTACTGGTGGGAGGGTGTGATTACAGTGCCCCTACTGGTGGGAGAGTGTGATTACACTGCCCCTACTGGTGGGAGGGTGTGATTACAGCGCCCCTTCTGGTGGGAGAGTGTGATTACAGCGCCCCTACTGGTGGGAGAGTGTGATTACAGCACCCCTACTGGTGGGAGGGTGTGATTACAGCGCCCCTTCTGGTGGGAGAGTGTGATTACAGCGCCCCTACTGGTGGGAGGGTGTGATTACAGTGCCCCTACTGGTGGGAGAGTGTGATTACAGCACCCCTACTGGTGGGAGGGTGTGATTACAGCGCCCCTACTGGTGGGAGAGTGTGATTACAGCGCCCCTACTGGTGGGCGGGTGTGATTACAGCGCCCCTACTGGTGGGAGAGTGTGATTACAGTGTCCCTACTGGTGGGAGAGTGTGATTACAGTGTCCCTACTGGTGGGAGGGTGTGATTACAGTGTCCCTACTGGTGGGAGAGTGTGATTACAGTGTCCCGACTGGTGGGAGGGTGTGATTACAGCGCCCCTACTGGTGGGAGAGTGTGATTACAGCGCCCCTACTGGTGGGAGAGTGTGATTACAGTGTCCCGACTGGTGGGAGAGTGTGATTACAGCGCCCCTACTGGTGGGAGGGTGTGATTACAGTGTCCCTTCTGGTGGGAGGGTGTGATTACAGTGCCCCTACTGGTGGGAGGGTGTGATTACAGCGCCCCTACTGGTGGGAGAGTGTGATAACAGTGTCCCTGCTGGTGGGAGAGTGTGATTACAGTGTCCCTACTGGTGGGAGGGTGTGATAACAGTGTCCCTACTGGTGGGAGAGTGTGATTACAGTGCCCCGACTGGTGGGAGGGTGTGATTACAGTGTCCCTACTGGTGGGAGGGTGTGATTACAGTGTCCCTACTGGTGGGAGGGTGTGATTACAGTGTCCCTACTGGTGGGAGGGTGTGATTACAGTGCCCCTACTGGTGGGAGAGTGTGATTACAGTGTCCCTACTGGTGAGAGAGTGTGATTACAATGCCCCTACTAGTGGGAGAGTGTGATTACAGTGCCCCTACTGGTGGGAGGGTGTGATTACAGCGCCCCTACTGGTGGGAGAGTGTGATAACAGTGTCCCTGCTGGTGGGAGAGTGTGATTACAGTGCCCCTACTGGTGGGAGAGTGTGATTACAGTGTCCCTACTGGTGGGAGGGTGTGATAACAGTGTCCCTACTGGTGGGAGAGTGTGATTACAGTGTCCCTACTGGTGGGAGAGTGTGATTACAGTGCCCCTACTGGTGGGAGAGTGTGATTACAGTGTCCCTACGGGTGGGAGGGTTTGATTACAGTGCCCCTACTGGTGTGAGAGTGTGAATACAGCGCCCCTACTGGTGGGAGGGTGTGATTACAGTGCCCCTGCTGGTGGGAGGGTGTGATTACAGTGCCCCTACTGGTGGGAGAGTGTGATAACAGTGTCCCTGCTGGTGGGAGAGTGTGATTACAGTGCCCCTACTGGTGGGAGAGTGTGATTACAGTGTCCCTACTGGTGGGAGGGTGTGATAACAGTGTCCCTACTGGTGGGAGAGTGTGATTACAGTGTCCCTACTGGTGGGAGAGTGTGATTACAGTGCCCCTACTGGTGGGAGAGTGTGATTACAGTGTCCCTACGGGTGGGAGGGTTTGATTACAGTGCCCCTACTGGTGTGAGAGTGTGAATACAGCGCCCCTACTGGTGGGAGGGTGTGATTACAGTGTCCCTACGGGTGGGAGGGTTTGATTACAGTGCCCCTACTGGTGGGAGGGTGTGATTACAGCACCCCTACTGGTGGGAGGGTGTGATTACAGCGCCCCGAACTGGTGGGAGGGTGCGATTACAGCGCCCCTTCTGGTGGGAGGGTGTGACTACAGCACCCCCGCTGGTGGGAGGGTGTGATTGCAGCGCCCCTACTGGTGGGAGAGTGTGATTACAGTGTCCCAGCTGGTGGGAGGGTGTGATTACAGTGTCCCTACTGGTGGGAGAGTGTGATTACAGTGTCCCAGCTGGTGGGAGGGTGTGATTACAGTGTCCCTACTGGTGAGAGAGTGTGATTACAGTGTCCCTACTGGTGGGAGGGTGTGATTACAGTGTCCCTACTGGTTGGAGGGCGTGATTACAGCGCCCCTACTGGTGGGAGAGTGTGATTACAGTGTCCCTACTGGTGGGAGGGTGTGATTACAGCGCCCCTAATGGTGGGAGAGTGTGATTACAGCGCCCCTACTGGTGGGAGAGTGTGATTACAGCGCCCCGACTGGTGGGAGGGTGTGATTACAGTGCCCCTACTGGGGGGTGGGTGTGATTGCAGTGTCCCGACTGGTGGGAGAGTGTGATTACAGTGTCCCTACTGGTGGGAGGGTGTGATTACAGCGCCCCTACTGGTGGGAGAGTGTGATTACAGTGCCCCTACTGGTGGGAGAGTGTGATTACAGTGCCCCTACTGGTGGGAGGGTGTGATTACAGTGCCCCTACTGGTGGGAGAGTGTGATTACGGTGCCCCTACTGGTGGGAGAGTGTGATTACAGTGCCCCTACTGGTGGGAGGGTGTGATTGCAGTGCCCCTACTGGTGGGAGAGTGTGATTACAGTGTCCCGACTGGTGGGAGGGTGTGATTACAGCGCCCCTACTGGTGGGAGAGTGTGATTACAGTGCCCCTACTGGTGGGAGGGTGTGATTACAGTGCCCCTACTGGTGGGAGAGTGTGATTACAGTGCACCTACTGGTGGGAGGGTGTGATTACAGTGCCCCTACTGGTGGGAGGGTGTGATTACAGTGTCCCGACTGGTGGGAGGGTGTGATTACAGTGCCCCAACTGGTGGGAGAGTGTGATTACAGTGCCCCTACTGGTGGGAGGGTGTGATTACAGTGCCCCTACTGGTGGGAGGGTGTGATTACAGTGTCCCTACTGGTGGGAGAGTGTGATTACAGTGCCCCTACTGGTGGGAGAGTGTGATTACAGTGCACCTACTGGTGGGAGGGTGTGATTACAGTGCCCCTACTGGTGGGAGGGTGTGATTACAGTGCACCTACTGGTGGGAGGGTGTGATTACAGCGCCCCTACTGGTGGGAGAGTGTGATTACAGTGCACCTACTGGTGGGAGGGTGTGATTACAGTGCCCCTACTGGTGGGAGGGTGTGATTACAGTGCACCTACTGGTGGGAGGGTGTGATTACAGTGCCCCTACTGGTGGGAGGGTGTGATTACAGTGCACCTACTGGTGGGAGGGTGTGATTACAGCGCCCCTACTGGTGGGAGAGTGTGATTACAGTGCCCCTACTGGTGGGAGAGTGTGATTACAGTGCCCCTACTGGTGAGAGAGTGTGATTACAGCGCCCCTGCTGGTGGGAGGGTGTGATTACAGTGTCCCTACTGGTGGGAGGGTGTGATTACAGTGCCCCTCCTGGTGGGAGGTTGTGATTACAGCGCCCCTACTGGTGTGAGAGTGTGAATACAGTGCCCCTACTGGTGGGAGGGTGCGATTACAGCGCCCCTTCTGGTGGGAGGGTGTGATTACAGTGCCCCTACTGGTGGGAGAGTGTGATTACAGTGCCCCTACTGGTGGGAGAGTGTGATTACAGTGTCCCTGCTGGTGGGAGAGTGTGATTGCAGCGCCCCTACTGGTGGGAGGGTGTGATTACAGTGCCCCTACTGGTGGGAGAGTGTGATTACAGTGTCCCTGCTGGTGGGAGAGTGTGATTACAGTGTCCCTACTGGTGGGAGAGTGTGATTACAGTGTCCCTACTGGTGGGAGGGTGTGATTACAGTGTCCCTACTGGTGGGAGGGTGTGATTACAATGTCCCTCCTGGTGGGAGAGCGTGATTACAGTGTCCCTACTGGTGGGAGGGTGTGTTTACAGCGCCCCTACTGGTGGGAGGGTGTGATAACAGTGTCCCTACTGGTGGGAGGGTGTGATTACAGTGTCCCTACTGGTGGGAGGGTGTGTTTACAGCGCCCCTACTGGTGGGAGGGTGTGATTACAGTGTCCCTACTGGTGGGAGGGTGTGATTACAGTGTCCCTACTGGTGGGAGAGTGTGATTACAGTGTCCCTACTGGTGGGAGGGTGTGATTACAGTGTCCCTACTGGTGGGAGGGTGTGATTACAGTGTCCCTACTGGTGGGAGGGTGTGATTACAGTGTCCCTACTGGTGGGAGGGTGTGATTACAGTGTCCCTACTGGTGGGAGGGTGTGATTACAGCGCCCCTGCTGGTGGGAGGGTGTGATTACAGTGCCCCTACTGGTGGGAGGGTGTGATTACAGTGTCCCTACTGGTGGGAGAGTGTGATTGCAGTGTCCCTACTGGTGGGAGGGTGTGACTACAATGCCTCTTCTGGTGGGAGGGTGTGATTACAGTGTCCCTACTGGTGGGAGGGTGTGATTACAGCGCCCCTACTGGTGGGTGGGGGTGATTACAGCGCCCCTACTGGTGGGAGGGTGTGATTGCAGCGCCCCTACTGGTGGGAGGGTGTGACTACAATGCCTCTTCTGGTGGGAGGGGGTGATTACAGCGTCCCTGCTGGTGGGAGGGTGTGATTACAGCACCCCCACTGGTGGGAGGGTGTGATTACAGCGCCCCTACTGGTGGGAGGGTGTGATTACAGTGCCCCTACTGGGGGGAGCGGGTGATTACAGCACCCCTACTGGTGGGAGGGTGTGATTACAGCGCCCCTACTGGGGGGAGGGTGTGATTACAGTGCCCCTACTGGTGGGAGGGTGTGATTACAGTGTCCCTACTGGTGGGAGGGTGTGACTACAGTGTCCCTCCTGGTGGGAGGGTGTGATTACAGCGCCTCTCCTGGTGGGAGGGTGTGATTACAGTGCCCCTCCTGGTGGGAGGGTGCAATTACAGCGCCTCTCCTGGTGGGAGGGTGTGATTACAGAGCCCCCACTGGGGGAGTGGGTGACTACAGTGCCCCCACTGGCGGGAGGGTATAATTACAGCGTGACATGTTTACATCGGCAGTTTTCATTATAAATGTGGACATGTGCAGACATCAGATTTTGAACACTGTTAATCAATCTCCCGTGGCTTTGCACATGAGTTGTCAAATCCAAGAGTGGTCTTCAGGTGATGCGGGGTTAGAGGGCGGGGGACAGTTGGACCAGAGTGTGCGCAGGGAATTCAGTCCCCACTTAATGAGGCATTTCCACTATAAATTCGTATATCGCTCTTTATCATGGGGAACACCTATGTAAACATATCACGCTGTAATTACACTCTCCCACCAGTGGTGGCACTGTAGTTACAGCGTGACAGGTTTACATAGAATATACAGCACAGAAAGAGGCCATTCGGCCCCAATGGTCCCTCCCTCCCTAAATCATCTCACCCCATCACCATATCCTTCTATTCCTTTCCCCCTCGTGTTTATCGAGCTTCCCCTCAAATCCATCCGTCCCATTCGCCTCGACCTCTCCCTGTGCTCGCGAGTTCCACATTCCACGGGGAGGTGGGCGGAGACGTGAGGCTCCAGATGTATTAACGGCAGCTGGCGTCTTTGTTTTTTTTTGTGTGTGTGTTGCAGATCCGGCGCCGACTCCGCTGGGGGCCCTCGAGGTGGAAACCGGAGAGGGGACGCGGCCGTCGACCAGCACCCCGCCGGGAGGGGGCCCTGCGCCGCCCGCTGCCCTCCGCTGGCCGTGCTCCGTGTGCGGCAAGGCCTTCCGCTGCCCGTCAGTGCTGGAGCGGCACCTCAGCGTCCACAGCCCGGCGAAACGCTTCCAGTGCGGAGCCTGCACCAAGCAGTTCAAGCGTTTCGACACGCTGGCGAAGCATCAGCGCCTGCACACCGGGGAGCGGCTCTTCGACTGCCCCAGCTGCGCCAAGCACTTCAACACCCGCAGCGACCTGACGGGCCACCTGCGCACCCACACGGGCGAGAAGCCCTTCCAGTGCCCCGTCTGTCCCAAAGGCTTCCACACGCACGGCGCCCTGACCGAGCACCAGCGGTACCACAGCGGCCACAGGGCCTACGAGTGCGCCCTGTGCCTGAAGCGTTTCTACACCTCCAGCAACCTCTCCACCCACCGGAGGGTGCACAGCGGCGAGAGGCCCTTCGAGTGCCCGGCCTGCGCCAAGCGTTTCTACACCACCAGCGACCTGCGGGCGCACCAGCGCATTCACAGCGGCGAGAAGCCCTACCAGTGCCCGGACTGCGCCAAGCGTTTCTACCGGCTCAGCGACCTGCAGGCGCACCAGCGCACCCACACCGGGGAGAAGCCCTTCGAGTGCCCGGCGTGCCGCAAGCAGTTTGGCACCTCCAGCAAGCTCGCCAGGCACCAGAAGAGTCACGGCGGTGAGTGGCCGCGTCGGCCGGAGCTGACTGTTGGCGTTCGTGGAATCGGGCAGGGCGGGAGGGGGCCGCTCGGCCCATCGGGCCGGTGCCGGCTCTTTGATAGAGCTCTCCAATTAGTCCCACACTCCCCCCGCTCTTTCCCCTGCAAATTTTTCCCCCTACAAATATTTCTCCAATTCCCTTTTGAAAGTTATTATTGAATCTGCTTCCACCGCCCTTTCAGGCAGTGAATTCCAGATCAGAACAACTCGCTGCGTAAAAAAATCTCTCCCCTTGATCCTCTCTCAATCACCTTCAATCTGTGTCCTCTGGTCACCGACCCTCCTGCCCACTGGAAACAGTTTCTCCTTATTTACTCCATCAAAACCCTTCCTGATTTTGAACCCCTCGATTAAATCTCCCCTTAACCTTCTCTGCTCTGAGGAGAACAATCCCAGATTCTCCAGTCTCTCCACATAACTGGAGTCCCTCATCCCTGGAACCATTCTAGTAAATCTCCTCTGCACCCTCTCTAAGGCCTTCACATCCTTCCTAAAGTGCGGTGCCCAGAATTGGACACAATACTCCAGCCGGGGCCGAACCAGTGTTTTATAAAGGTTCATCATAACATCCTTGCTTTTGTACTCTGTGCCTCTGTTTATAAAGCCCATTTCACCAGTCTGTCTCTGTCCTCCTGAAGTCTGTTACTATCCTCCTCACTGTTTACTACATTCCCGAGTTTCGTGTCATCTGCAAACTTTGAAATTATTCCCTCTATACCCAAGTCCAGGTCATTAATATATCTCAAAAAGAGCAGTGGTCCTAATACTGACCCCTGGGGAACACCACTGTAAACTTCCCTCCAGTCTGAAAAACAACCGTTCACCACTACTCTCTGCTTTCTGTCCCTTAGACCATTCTGTATCCACACTGCCCACTGTCCCTTTAATCCCATGGGCTTTAATTTTGCTAACAAGTCTATTTTGTGGCACTTTATCAAATGCCTTTTGAAAGTCCATATACACAACATCAACCGCACTACCCTCATCAACCCTCTCCGTCACTTCATCAAAGAACTCAATCAAGTTAATCAAACACGACTTTCCTTTAACTAATCTGTGCTGACTTTCATTTATTAGCCCAGACTTTTCCAAGCGCCAATTAATTTTGTCCCGGATTATTGTCTCTAAAAGTTTCCCCATCACCGATGTTACACTGACTGGCCTGTAATTACCGGGTTTATCCCTCTCCCTTTTTTTGAACAGGGGTGTAACATTTACAATCCTCCAGTCCTCCGGCACCGTCCCCATATCTAAGGAGGATTGGAAGATTGTGGCCAGAGTGTCCGCAATTTCCACCCTTCCCTCAGTAACCGAGGATGCATCTCATCCGGACCGGGAGACTTTTCTACTTTGAGTGATGCCAATCTTACAATTACCTCTTTATTTTTATCCTATCGAATTTCTCTGCTACCTCCTCCTTTACTGTGACATTAGCAGCATCCTCTTCTCCAGTATTCATTTAGTACCTCAGACATGCCCTCTGCCTCCACAAGAAGATCTCCTTTTTGGTCCTTAATGAGCCCCACCTTTGATTACCGTTTTACTATTTACATGTTTATAAAAGACTTTTGGATTCCCTTTGATATTACCGACTAATCTATTCTCACACTCTCTCTTTGCCCCTCTTATTTCATTTCTCAGTTCTCCCCTGAACTTTCTGTATTCTGCTTGGTTCTCGACTATACTGTGAGCCTGACATTTATCATAAACCTTCTTCTGTTTCATTTCAATCTCGAGATCTTTAGTCATCCTGCGAGCTCCAGCTTTGGATGCTGTTGCTCTCTCCCTCGTGGGAATGTGTCCAGTCTGTACCCAAACTATCTCCTCTTTTGCAAGCCTCATCCTGTCACCATTCCTTTCTCCCTCATGTGTTTATCGAGCTTCCCCTTAAATCCATCGATTCTATTCCCCTCGACCACTCCATGTGGGAGCGAGTTCCACATTCTCACCGCTCTCTGGGTAAAGAAGTTTCTCCTGAATTCCCGATTGGATTTATTAGTGACTCTTATACTGATGGCCCCCTCGTTCTGGTCTCCCCCACAAGTGGAAACATCTTCTCTCCGTCTACCCTATCGAAACCCCTTCATCATTTTAAAGACCTCTATCAGGTCACCCCTCTGCTTTCTCTTTTCTAGAGAAAAGAGCCCTGGCCTGTTCAGCCTTTCCCCAATACCTCTCAGTTCTGGTATCGTCCATATTTTTTCACCATCCCCAGTGCCTTTAAGGTCAGTATATAGGAACATAGGAACAGGAGTAGGCCATTCAGCCCCTCGTGCCTACTCCGCCATTTGATAAGATCATGCCTGATCTGTGATCTAACTCCATATACCTGCCTTTGGCCCATATCCCTTAATACCTTTGGATGCCAAAAAGCTATCTATCTCAGATTTAAGTTTAGCAATTGAGCTAGTATCAATTGCCGTTTGCGGAAGAGAGTTCCAAACTTCTACCACCCTTTGTGTGTAGAAATGTTTTCTAATCTCACTCCTGAAAGGTCTGGCTCTAATTTTTAGACTGTGCCCCCTGCTCCTAGAATCCCCAACCACCGGAAATAGTTTCTCTCTATCCGTTCCCCTTAATATCTTATAAACTTCGATCAGATCGCCCCTTAACCTTCGAAACTCCAGAGAATACAACCCCAATTTGTGTAATCTCTCCTCGTAACTTAACCCTTGAAGTCCGGGGATCATTCTAGTAAACCTACGCTGCACTCCCTCCAAGGCCAATATGTCCTTCCGAAGGTGCGGTGCCCAGAACTGCTCACAGTACTCCATGTGCGGTCTAACCAGGGTTTTGTATATCTGCAGCATAACTTCTGCCCCCTTGTACTCCAGTCCTCTAGATATAAAGGCCAGCATTCCATTAGCCTTATTGATTATTTTCTGCACCTGTTCATGACACTTCAATGATCGATGTACCTGAACCCCGAAGTCCCTTTGGACATCCACTGTTTTTAACTTTTTACCATTTAGAAAGTACCCTGTTCTATCCTTTTTTGATCCAAAGTGGATGACTTCACATTTGTCTACATTGAATTCCATTTGCCACAGTTTTGCCCATTCACCTAATCTATCAATATCCCTTTGTAATTTTATGTTCTCATCTTCACTGCTTACAATGCCACCAATCTTTGTGTCATCGGCAAACTTAGATATGAGACTTTCTATGCCTTCATCGAAGTCGTTAATAAATATTGTGAATAATTGAGGCCCCAATTGACTCTTTCTTTATCTTTTCTCTCTTTAGAGGAGTCCTCACCCTCGGGACAGGGCCTCGCCGTGGACACGGGAGAGGGGACAGGACGGGAGAGCCCGGGGAGCGGCCGATGCCGGTGCTCGGTGTGCGGGAAGCTCTTCCTCTGCCCGTCTTTTCTGAAGAGGCACCTGAGCGTCCACAGCCAGGAGAAGCCCTTCAAGTGCGGCGTCTGTGGGAAGCGGTTCAAGACACAGCAGAACCTGACCAAGCACCAGCGGAGGACAAGCCGGCGGAAAGATGGGCCCGCGCCCTGCGCAAACGGGGGGGCACGTGCCCCAGAGACCGGACAGTGAGTACAAAATGGCCGCTCATGGCCAACGACCTTTGAACCCCTCGGCAAACCCACATATTTTACGGGGCGTTTCTTAAATTTGGTTTTGGGAATGTGGTCAGGACGGTAATTATCGCCCATCCTTCGTTTCCCCCCCCCGAGGGCATTAAGAGCCAAACACACAGTGCTGGGCTGGAGTCCGTGCAGGCCCAGACCGGGTCAGGATTCAGGCTTTGCTCCCCCTGAAGTGAACCAGTTGGGTTTTTACAACGCGCCAGCATTCCTCGCTCGTTTATTTTTCTCCCCCCTTCCTTTTCCTGGTGCTAGCCCGGAACAAATCACCGGAATGATCGACAGGTTGCCTTCGGTGGCATTTGAACATGCCACCTCCGGGCTGCTGGTCCGAAGTACGAGAGACAACGGAAGACGATCCAGTTCCCTTTCAAGCTCTCGGCAAATTCTCGGCTGGGGAGGGAGCGCTGGTCTTTCCGAGGAGTCACTCTTGATATTTCCACGAGGACGTTGTCAGGCACTCCACGGACAAATTAAGCGTCGGACGGGACTGAGGGATAAGGGGATTGGAAGTCTTTTTGTGTTCTCTGCCAACCACCAGCGAGCACCCGAGAAGCAACTTTTGGCCTAGTGCAGCCTTCTGAGCGAAGCAGGACCAATAAATGGGCAACGGGCGGGGGGTTTGGAAGGACTCTGGGCAGGAGGGGGTTGGTTGTGAGGAGATCAGCAATTGAAAGGTGGAAGTTCTCGAGGCCTGAAAACACTTCAGGTGCCTCATTGGTGTCTTCCTGCACAAAACCCTCGAATAAGGGGGAGCTCGATAAACACGAGGGAGAAAGGACTCGAAGGATAGGCTGAGATGGAGTTGGGAGAGAGGAGGCTCGTCTGGAGCATAAACACCGGGATAGACCAGTTGGGCCGAACGGCCTGTTTCTGTGCTGTAAATTCGATGAGTATAATTTTCAATTCTCTTGTCGTCATCGGGTCAGCGTCCCGGAATTCACCGTCTAACGCCACCGTGGGGAGCACAAGATGGCGGCCCACCACCTCCTTCTCAGGGCAACTGGAGATGGGCAATAAATGCCAGCCTCGCCAGCGACGTCCGCACAATCCTGAGAAGAAATGATCAAAGACACACATCGGCAGAGAACGAATGGAGGATTTCATCCACTGACTGAACCTCGCCTGTACATGGAGGGACATGTTTTGTAACGGCCTGTTAACATACTCCCAGTAACGCTCACACTACATGTGTTCTGTGACGGTCTACGGGTTCTCACGGTGATACTCAGTCACGGAATCGCACGCAAGTCTTCACTTCCCTGAATTGAGTGACCAAGAGAGAAACATACAGCACAGAAGGCGGCCATTCGCCCCATCTTTCTGCAAACCCCTTTGCCGTTACTTTCTGACGTACGTCCATTTCTGGGGGTCTTTGGTCACCTCGAGGGTGTCGGAACTGTTCAGACTGAGCCCCCTCCCGTTAAGACTTGGAACTTTTGAATTCCAGAGCCAAGCGTACTCTAAAGTAGGGAAGGATGGTTGGCCAAATCCCAACCAAAAAAACTACCGACAACTGACAAAAAAACAAACCCATTTGAATTTGCCTTTGCCTGGCGATGTTTGTCTGGCTTGATTTATCCTAAGTTAAGCCAACCCGAAAAGTATCATCAATGTTCTAGCAGTGATGTGCAGTGTCGGCGGACGACCGATTAACCCTGACCTTGCCGGAGATCAAGAAATGGGCAAGACTGTGTTGTAACCCTTAATACTTTATTTTCATAACTCTTTGTGTACAAGTAAATAGCAGAGTGATATTTAGCGATATTGGCCTGGGGATTATCTCTTTCTGATTCAACTTTAAAGTAACTCCGCCCCATTCTTGGTTTTCAGGATTGCACCTCCTCGTGTGTTTGTGTTTGGCAGTGCAGCTGGTAGCGATTAGTATTTAACTCTGGGATACAGCAATCGCGTCTTGCTTCAGAACTGTTCGCATTATTCAGTCAACGCTGAGTCCACGCCAGCGATGATCCGAGACAAGGCTCTGGTATCTCGGTTAACCCATTCCGTGACCCCCAGACACCAGATGTTCCCGGTGTACACATGCTGCTTTCTTTGTTTCTTTTTAATTGTAGCTGAATTATTGGTTGCAATCCTGTGAACTCTGCCCTGACCCTGACCCTCATCCCGACCCCAAACCTGACCTTGACCCTGACCCTAAACCTGACCCTGACCCTAAATCTGACCCTCACCCTGAACCTCATCCTGACCCTAAACCTGACCCTGACCCTAAATCTGACCCTCACCCTGAACCTCATCCTGACCCTAAACCTGACCCTGACCCTAAATCTGACCCTCACCCTGAACCTCATCCTGACCCTAAACCTGACCCTGACCCTAAACCTCACCCTGACCCTGACCATCAACCTGACCCTGACCATCAACCTGACCCTGACCATCAACCTGACCCTGATCATCATCCTGACCCTGACCATCAACCTGACCCTGACCCTGATCATCATCCTGACCCTGACCATCAACCTGATCCTGACCCTGACCATCAACCTGACCCTGATCATCATCCTGACCCTGACCATCAACCTGACCCTGACCCTGATCATCAACCTCACCCTGACCCTGATCATCATCCTGACCCTGACCCTGATCATCATCCTGACCCTGACCATCAACCTGATCCTGACCCTGATCATCACCCTGACCCTAAACCTGATCCTCATCATGACCCTGACCCCTGACCCTGACCCTAAACCTGATCCTCATCATGACCCTGACCCTGACCCTCATCCTGATCCTGACCCTAACCCTAAACCTGACCCTCATCCTGACCCTGAACCCTGACCCCCGATCACGAGCCCGATCCTGACCATGACCCTGACCCCTGACCCCGATCCTGATCCGAGCTCTCATGGTTCCTCCCCCTCAGTGTTTCTCCGCCCTGACCGTCTCTCAGTGTGTTGCATCGATGGCTCTCTCTCAGTCTGTAATTCCTCGAGTCCTCCTCTGTATTTCTGAATCCGTCCTTAATCAGAGTTTGTTTGTCTGAATAAGTCTTCAGTCTGAATAAAAACCGTTAAAAACGTCTCGCTGTTTTATACCTGAACTCCAAAGTGATTCGAAGGGACGTGCCTTTGATCATATTAATTGCTCTGGAATTCCCTTTAATCTAAAACACATCAGACCTGGGATGTATTCTCGTGATGGGAGTCAAGGTGTTGGGAAATCAGAGGCTTTCACCATCTGTTAAGATTTTCTCCTGAAATATTTTCAAGCTTGAAGAATTGAGAGTTGTGGGGCAGTCATGGATACCAGTTATTGGCCAGATCTCTCTGGACAACCCAGCCAGCCAATGGACAGGTCTCTCTGGACCACCCAGCCAGCCAATGGACAGGTCTCTCTGGACCACCCAGCCAGCCATTGCCCAGGTCTCTCTGGACCACCCAGCCAGCCAACGGCCAGGTCTCTCTGGACCACCCAGCCAGCCAATGGCCAGGTCTGTCTGGACCACCCAGCCAGCCATTGGCCAGGTCTCTCTGGACCACCCAGCCAGCCAATGGACAGGTCTCTCTGGACCACCCAGCCAGCCATTGGCCAGGTCTCTCTGGACCACCCAGCCAGCCAATGGACAGGTCTCTCTGGACCACCCAGCCAGCCATTGGCCAGGTCTCTCTGGACCACCCAGCCAGCCATTGGCCAGGTCTCTCTGGACCACCCAGCCAGCCATTGGCCAGGTCTCTCTGGACCACCCAGCCAGCCATTGGCCAGGTCTCTCTGGACCACCCAGCCAGCCATTGGCCAGGTCTCTCTGGACCACCCAGCCAGCCAATGGACAGGTCTCTCTGGACCACCCAGCCAGCCAATGGCCAGGTCTCTCTGGACCACCCAGCCAGCCATTGGCCAGGTCTCTCTGGACCACCCAGCCAGCCATTGGCCAGGTCTCTCTGGACCACCCAGCCAGCCAATGGACAGGTCTCTCTGGACCACCCAGCCAGCCATTGGCCAGGTCTCTCTGGACCACCCAGCCAGCCATTGGCCAGGTCTCTCTGGACCACCCAGCCAGCCAATGGACAGGTCTCTCTGGACCACCCAGCCAGCCAATGGACAGGTCTCTCTGGACCACCCAGCCAGCCATTGGCCAGGTCTCTCTGGACCACCCAGCCAGCCAATGGACAGGTCTCTCTGGACCACCCAGCCAGCCAATGGACAGGTCTCTCTGGACCACCCAGCCAGCCATTGGCCAGGTCTCTCTGGACCACCCAGCCAGCCAATGGACAGGTCTCTCTGGACCACCCAGCCAGCCAATGGACAGGTCTCTCTGGACCACCCAGCCAGCCAATGGACAGGTCTCTCTGGACCACCCAGCCAGCCAATGGACAGGTCTCTCTGGACCACCCAGCCAGCCAATGGACAGGTCTCTCTGGACCACCCAGCCAGCCAATGGACAGGTCTCTCTGGACCACCCAGCCAGCCATTGGCCAGGTCTCTCTGGACCACCCAGCCAGCCAATGGACAGGTCTCTCTGGTTTGAAGCTGTCAAACTCCAGAATTTCTCGATTTTTAACTGGTTCACCAGACTGATTCCTGGGATGGCGGGATTGTCGTATGAGGAGAGATTGAGTCGAATGGGCCTGAATTCTCCAGAGTTTAGAAGATCTCATTGAAACATACAAAATTCTTACAGGGCTCGACAGGGTAGATGCTGAGAGGCTGTTTCCCCTGGCTGGAGAGTCTAGAACCAGGGGGCATAGTCTCAGGATAAGGGGTCGGCCATTTAGGACTGAGATGAGGAGGAATTTCTTCACTCAGAGGGTTGTGAATTTTTGGAATTCTCTACCCCAGAGGGCTGTGGATGCTCAGACATTGAGTATATTCAAGGCTGAGATCGATAGATTTTTGGACTCTCGGGGAATCAAGGGATATGGGGATCGGGCGGGAAAGTGGAGTTGAGGTCGAAGATCAGCCATGATCTGATTGAATGGCGGAGCAGGCTCGAGGGGCCGAATGGCCTACTCCTGCTCCTATTTCTTATGTTCTTAACGAATTCCTAAACGATCAAACGAAACAAAACTTTAACCCTCTCCAACCTGTTTGCTCCTGGTTCTCCGACAACTCTCTTCAGTTAGGATCTGAGACATTGAATTTCTCGCTGGTTAACACAAAGCTTTTACCGGGGGCCTGTGGGGCAGGCTGGCGATAAAGATTGTGAGGTGGATTCCATGCCTTTTCAATCCTGTCATCATACTGTGCCCATTCCTAAAGACAACACTCCCATTTCTCCAGCCCCTTTCTCAAACTCAGGACGTCCCAAAGGGCCGCACAGCTAATTAAGTGCTTTTGAAGTGTAGTTTCGTGCCAGGCAATGACCACCTCCAACAAGAGAGGGTCTAACCACCTCCCCATGACATTCAACGGCATTACCATCGCCGAATCGCCCACCATCAACATCCTGGGGGTCACCATTGACCAGAAACTGAACTGGACCAGCCATATAAATACTGTGGCTACAAGAGCAGGTCAGAGGCTGGGTATTCTGCAGCGAGTGACTCACCTCCTGACTCCCCAAAGCCTTTCCACCATCTACAAGGCACAAGTCAGGAGTGTGATGGAATACTCTCCACTTGCCTGGATGGGTGCAGCTCCAACAGCACTCAAGAAGCTCGACACCATCCAGGACAAAGCAGCCTGCTTGATTGGCACCCCATCCACCACCCTAAACATTCACTCCCTTCACCACCGGCGCACTGTGGCTGCAGTGTGGACCATCCACAGGATGCACTGCAGCAACTCGCCAAGGCTTCTTCGACAGCACCTCCCAAACCCGCGACCTCTACCACCTAGAAGGACAAGAGCAGCAGGCACATGGGAACACCACCACCTGCACGTTCCCCTCCAAATCACACACCATCCCGACTTGGAAATATATCGGCCGTTCCTTCATTGTCGCTGGGTCAAAATCCTGGAACTCCCTTCCTAACAGCACTGTGGGAGAACCGTCACCACACGGACTGCAGCGGTTCAAGAAGGCGGCTCACCACCACCTTCTCAAGGGGCAATTAGGGATGGGCAATAAATGCCGGCCTCGCCAGCGACGCCCACATCCCATGAACGAATAAAAAAAGGGTGGAGAGACTGGGCATCAGCTGGAACTGTCACACATCCAAGGACAACACTGTCTCTCTTTGTAATACGGTTAATGAATGGAGACTTATCGCAATGGAGAAATCAAAGAACAAACCCTTAATCCCTCGAAGGATTCCAACGTGCCTCTCGTCCCTCCCTTCTGGATCCCTTCCTCTCTCGCTCTCTCTCTCTCGTGTTTTTCTTCCCTCTTTTCTTCACTTCCCACCTGTGAGTATCTCTTTCCTTCCCCCCTTCCCACAGCTTGAATACTGCGCACAGTTCTGGTCACCACATTACAGGAAGGATGTGATTGCACTGGAGAGGGTGCAGAGGAGATTTACGAGGATGTTGCCAGGACTGGGGAATTTTAGCTATGAGGAAAGATTGGATAGGCTGGGGTTGTTTTCATTGGAACAGAGGAGGCTGAGGGGAGATTTAATTGAGGTGTATAAAATTATGAGGGGCCGAGATAGAGTGGATAGGAAGGACCTATTTCCCTTAGCAGAGGAGTCAGTAACCAGGGGGCATAGATTTAAAGTAATTGGTAGAAGGATTAGAGGGGAGCTGAGGAGAAATGTTTTCACCCAGAGGGTGGTGGGTGTCTGGAACTCACTGCCTGAGAGGGTGGGAGAGGCAGAAACCCTCAACTCATTTAATAAATCCCTGGATGTGAACCTGAAGAGCCGTGACCTGCAGGGCTACGGACCAAGTGCGGGAAAGTTTACCCGCCACACGTAATCACCGTGTTCCCATAACCCTGAACCCCCTCTCCAATCTAATCCTCAATGTTGATCTAGTTTCTGCCTCAATTGCGGCCTCACAAATCTCTTACATTTAATTTTCTATTGATGGCCCCTCGTTCGAGACCCCTCGACCACTGGAAACAGTCAGCCTGTCCCAACCTTTCGTAGCTTTCTGTCGTTTCGCTCCATAATCTGCGTTGTCCCAATGACGAAAGACGCAGTTTCTTCATAATTGTATCTCCTCATACCAGGCAGTGAATCTGCGTTGTCCCCTCTCTAAAGTCTCTGTCTCCTTCCGTTCGTCTGGAGCCCCAACACTGCACACAGTTCTCTAACCGAGGTCTTATTAAGCTTTTAATTGGCTCATCATTACCTCGTGGCTTTTTGATCCTGTACCTCTTGAGATAAAACCTAGAATTTTACGTTACTTCCCAAATCCCTCTGCTCTTCCACATCTGAGTCTGCTTTCGTTCACGGTATCATTGTGCTGTCATTATTTAGACCAAAATGTACCGCCTCTCCCTTACTGACTCCATCTGCCACTTTTCAGCCCATTCCCCCATCTTATTGATATCTCTTTTCAGTTTCCTCCAAAGGAACATAGGAACAGGAGGAGGCCATTCAGCCCCTCGTGCCTGCTCCGCCATTTGATAAGATCATGCCTGATCTGTGATCTAACTCCATATACCTGCCTTTGGCCCATATCCCTTAATACCTTTGGTTGCCAAAAAGCTATCTATCTCAGATTTAAATGTAGCAATTGAGCTAGTATCAATTGCCGTTTGCGGAAGAGAGTTCCAAACTTCTACAACCCTTTGTTTGTAGAAATGTTTTCTAATCTCACTCCTGAAAGGTCTGGCTCTAATTTTTAGACTGTGCCCCCTACTCCTAGAATCCCCAACCAGCGGAAATAGTTTCTCTCTATCCGTTCCCCTTAATATCTTATAAACTTCGATCAGATCACCCCTTAACCTTCGAATCTCGAGAGAATACAACCCCAATTTGTGTAATCTCTCCTCGTAACTTAACCCTTGAAGTCCAGGTTTCATTCTAGTAAACCTACGCTGCACTCCCTCCAAGGCCAATATGTCCTTCCGAAGGTGCGGTGCCCAGAACTGCTCACAGTACTCCAGGTGCGGTCTAACCAGGGTTTTGTATATCTGCAGCATAACTTCTGCCCCCTTGCACTCTAGTCCTCGAGATATAAAGGCCAGCATTCCATTAGCCTTATTGATTATTTTCTGCACCTGTTCATGACACTTCAATGATCGATGTACCTGAACCCCGAAGTCCCTTTGGACATCCACAAAGCATTGAGCAAACCTTCCATTTTGGTACCATCTGCAAAATTCCGACTCCACTCCCTCAAGTCCTGTATCCAAATCATTGATGTGCGCAGTGAACAGAGGCGATGCCAGAACTGAATCCTGTGTGTGGGACATTGCTTCCTGCTTCCAACCACTCGGAGAAACTGTCCCTAACTCCGATTCTCTTTTCTCCCATCCGATGAAATTTATCCCGTTCGCTCTCCTCCCCCAATTCGATACCGTGTGGCACTTTGTCAAAATCTTTCCTAAAGTCCATGTACACTACATCCGCTGCATCTCCCCCGTTTAACTGTTACCTCCTCAAAGGTTCTCTCTCTGGAATTCCCTCTCTAAACCTCTCCGCCTCTCTCTCTCTCCTCCTTTAAGACGCTCCTTAAAACCTCCCTCTTCAGTGATATCTCCATATGTGGCTCGGTATCGAGTTTTGTCTGATTTACGCTCCTTGGGACGTTTTACTACGTGAAAGGCGCTATATAAATGCAGGTTATTCTTCCTACTTCTTTTGCTCTCGCTCTCTGTCATCCCGGCATTTGCCTCTCGCTCGTTCCTACGTCTCTCTTCAGCAATTCCTGCTTTGCGTGTATGAGGACCTGGATTTGGTCCCCGGCATTTCATAGAACGATACAGCACAGAAGGAGGCCATTCGTCCCAGGGAACTTTCTAAATGGTAAAAAGTTACGAGGAGAGATTACACAAATTGGGGTTGTATTCTCTGGAGTTTCGAAGGTTAAGGGGTGATCTGATCGAAGTTTATAAGATATTAAGGGGAACGGATAGGGTGGATAGAGAGAAACTATTTCCGCTGGTTGGGGATTCTAGGAGTAGGGGGCACAGTCTAAAAATTAGAGCCAGACCTTTCAGGAGTGAGATTAGAAAACATTTCTACACACAAAGGGTGGTAGAAGTTTGGAACTCTCTTCCGCAAACGGCAATTGATACTAGCTCAATTGCTAAATTTAAATCTGAGATGGATAGCTTTTTGGCAACCAAAGGTATTAAGAGATATGGGCCAAAGGCGGGTATATGGAGTTAGATCACAGATCAGCCATGATCTTATCAAATGGTGGAGCAGGCACGAGGGGCTGAATGGCCTACTCCTGTTCCTATGTTCCTATGCTTGGCCAAAGAGGTAGGTTTTAAGGAGCGTCTTAAAGGAGGAGAGAGAGGCGGAGAGGTTTAGGGAGGGAATTCCAGAGCTCAGGGCCCAGGCAGCTGAAAGCACGGCCGCCAATGGCGGAGCGATGGGAATCGGGGGATGCGCAAGAGGCCAGAATGGGAGGAGCGCAGAGATCTCGGAGGGTTGTGGGGGCTGGAGGAGGTTACAGAGATAGGGAGGGGGGCGAGGGCCATGGAGGGGTTTGAACACCAGGATGACAATTTTAAAATCGAAGTGTTCCCGGACTGGGAGCCAATGTAGGTCAGCGAGCACAGGGGGTGATGGGAGAACAGGACTTGGTGCGAGTTAGGATACGGGAAGCAGAGTTTTGGATGAGCTGGAGTTTACAGAGGGTGGAAGATGGGAGGCCGGTCAGGAGAGCATTGGAATAGTCCAGTCTGGAGGTGACAAAGACATAGGTGAGGGTTTCAGCAGCAGATGAGCTGAGACGGGGACGGGCACGGGCGATAGACGGAGGTGGAAGTGGGCGGTCTTGGTGATGGAGCAGATATGGGGTCAGAGGCCAATCTCAGGGTCAGATAGGACGCTAACAGTCTGGTTCATCCTCAGACAGTGACCAGGGAGAGGGATGGAGTCCCTTCTGAATTATTTGTCGACTAGATTTTAGCAGTTTCTGTACTTGGACCCCCAAATCTCTCAGCTCCTCCACAGTTCCTGTCGTGTTTTCCCTCCCAAATATTCTCAACCCATTCTAAGACTGGCCCTTGGAAGCTTCAGTATACCAGGACAACCTGTCATCGGCCTTCCCACTGTGTTTGTTTTTTATTCGTTCATGGGATGTGGGCGTCGCTGGCGAGGCCGGCATTTATTGCCCATCCCTAATTGCCCTTGAGAAGGTGGTGGTGAGCCGCCTTCTTGAACCGCTGCAGTCCGTGTGGTGAAGGTTCTCCCACAGTGCTGTTAGGAAGGGAGTTCCAGGATTTTGACCCAGCGACGATGAAGGAACGGCCGATATATTTCCAAGTCGGGATGGTGTGTGACTCGGAGGGGAACGTGCAGGTGGTGTTGTTCCCATGTGCCTGCTGCCCTTGTCCTTCTAGGTGGTAGAGGTCGCGGGTTTGGGAGGTGCTGTCGAAGAAGCCTTGGCGAGTTGCTGCAGTGCATCCTGTGGATGGTCCACACTGCAGCCACAGTGCGCCGGTGGTGAAGGGAGTGAATGTTTAGGGTGGTGGATGGGGTGCCAATCAAGCGGGCTGCTTTGTCCTGGATGGTGTCGAGCTTCTTGAGTGTTGTTGGAGCTGCACTCATCCAGGCAAGTGGAGAGTATTCCATCACACTCCTGACTTGTGCCTTGTAGATGGTGGAAAGGCTTTGGGGAGTCAGGAGGTGAGTCACTGGGTCAAAATACTGGAACTCCCTTCCGAATAGCACTGTGGGAGAACCTTCCCATGATAAAATTGCAGTTACTGTCCACTGATGAGTGTTAATGAAAATCTTTTGGTGTAATGAGCAGCAGGACTGAAAATATAATCAGCGTTTAACGCAAAGTAGGTTGCTACGAGATATGCGGCATATTAAACTCCAGGCTGGTGACAGGGGTAATTCACATCAGCAGAAACCAGGACCCCGCCCGTTCTCCGAAACTGTCAGAGTTTAATGTGATTGAGTCCGCGTGTGATTGACAGCCGAATTGAGACACTGCGGTCAGGCGTGCACCAACTGGTGCCTCTGCAGACGGGAGGAACGAGAGAATGTTTTGCCGCACTGCGTGCAGGCGAACGGCCTCTCCCCAGTGTGGACGCGCTGGTGGGTCAGCAGGTGGGAGGAATCGGTGAAGCTCTTCCCGCACTGGGGGCAGGTGAAGGGCCGCTCGCCCGTGTGAACCCGCTGGTGGGTCAGCAGGTGCGTGGAACGGGAAAAGCCCTTCCCGCAGGCCGAGCAGGAAAAGGCCTTTGCTCCCGCCTGGCCGCGCCTACGGTCCGCTATCTTGGACCGTCAACCCGATCCGTTTCCCCGGGGCGATCGGCACAAACGAACAGCCCCTCCCTCCCTCCCTCTGGACCCCTTCCCACAGTCCCCACGTTGACGGGGTTTCTCCCCCCCGGAGTCCTCGTTCTTCAGCAAACTGGGCGATGGACAGAAGCAGCATGCGTGTGCAGCCTCTCCCCCGCTGTGATGGCTTTTATCAGGCTGTGCAACTGGTGAAAACTCTTCCCACAGTCAGCGCCCGGGAACACTCTCCCTCGGGGGGGGGGGGGGAGGGGGTGTTGGTGCTGCTCCAGTCGCGGGAAGCTTTCAAACGCACACACAGGACGTAAAAACATTTCCCGTCATATTCCAAGGCCTTTGACACTCGGGTGTCGACGAGTCGAGACACTCGGTCCAATCTCCAGGCGATGCTGCATTTGAATTTCCTGTCTGTAAATCCCTCCTCTTCTAACTCCTCCCTGCAAAAGGTGTTTACAAGAGTCAGCACAGGAGACAAACTGAGCTCCCCTCTGTCCATTACCCTTCTGAATTTTACTTCTTCAAATATTTATCCACTTCCCTTCAAAAAGCTGCTGAAGATTCTGCTCCCCCCCTGTTTATGGTTGGCCATCCCACCAACTCTCTGCGTAAAAGGATTTTCTCTGAGTTCGACGGAGGAGGAGGTCTGGGTGAGTTTGCCTCATAACGGACTCCGATTAGGAGGCAATTAGAGAGCGATCATTTCAATGAACCAAACTTAGAGCCATCTCAATTGAAAACAACAACAACCTGCATTTATATAGCGCCTTTAACGTAGTGAAACATCCCAAGACGCTTCACAGGAGCGATTATCAAACTAAATTTAACACCGAGCCACATAAGGAGATATTAGGACAGATGACCAAGGAGGTCGGTTTTAAGGAGCGTCTTAAAGGAGGAGGGAGAGAGGCGGAGAGGTTTAGGGAGGGAATTCCAGAGCTCAGGGCCGAGGCAGCTGAAGGCACGGCCGCCAATGGTGGAACGATGGGAATCGGGGGATGAGCAAGAGGCCAGAGTTGGAGGAGCGCAGAGATCTCGTCTGCAGGGGGTTGCAGAGACAGGGAGGGGGTGAGGCCACCGTTTGGACGTGAATTTGTGAGAGTGAATAGTTTTCTGAGTGGGTGGTGAGGCAGTGGGTGGGGAGTTGTGGGAGGGTGAGGGCGCCTGCACTCTGAGTGTCCCTGACCTGTAAATGCTGCCTCTGCCCCTCTGTGGGGCGACTGATGCCCTTGACCGACAGATTGCGGGTTATTTGATAAGATTGTCACCGCTCCCCTGCGCCCGTGCCCCCCTCCTCCTCCTCCTCGCCTCTCTGCTTCTACTCCCTCCTCCCTCACCCCCTCCTCCTCACCCCCCCCACCACCTCCTCACCCCCCCTCCTCCTCCTCACCCCCCTCCTCCTCCTCCTCCTCACCCCCCTCCTCCTCCTCCTCACCCCCTCCTCCTCACCCCCCCTCCTCCTCCTCCCTCACCCCCTCCTCCTCACCCCCCCACCACCTCCTCACCCCCCCTCCTCCTCCTCACCCCCCCTCCTCCTCCTCCTCCTCACCCCCCTCCTCCTCACCCCCCCTCCTCCTCCCTCACCCCCTCCTCCTCACCCCCCCACCACCTCCTCACCCCCCCTCCTCCTCCTCACCCCCCTCCTCCTCCTCCTCCTCACCCCCCTCCTCCTCCTCCTCACCCCCTCCTCCTCACCCCCCCTCCTCCTCCCTCACCCCCTCCTCCTCACCCCCCCACCACCTCCTCACCCCCCCTCCTCCTCCTCACCCCCCCTCCTCCTCCTCCTCCTCACCACCCTCCTCCTCCTCCTCCTCACCCCCCTCCTCCTCCTCCTCCTCACCCCCCTCCTCCTCCTCCTCACCCCCTCCTCCTCACCCCCCCTCCTCCTCCTCCCTCACCCCCCCTCCTCCTCACCCCCCCACCACCTCCTCACCCCCCCCTCCTCCTCCTCCCCCTCCTCACCACCTCCTCCTCCTCACCCCCCCTCCTCCTCACACCCCTCCTCATCCCCCCTCCTCCTCCTCACCCCCCTTTGCTTCGACTCCCGCCTCCAGACACATTTCCCCCCCATCCGATCACCATCTCCAACCCCAAACGCCCGGAGGTTGAGGGCGAGCAATGGCCGCCGCCTCGCCCCAGAATGCCCCGCGCGGGAGAATACGCCCTATCCCGGCCACAGCAGCCGCCCCCGCGCAGGCGCCGGGGGGAGGGGGAGGGTGCCGAGCATGCGCAGTGAGCGCTGCGGGGGGGTGGGGCCTCGGCCCTGTCCCCGCACGAACCTGCGCCCCGCTCCCGGCGCATGCGCGCTTCCGCCGGAAGCCTCGGTGCGGGCGATAGGGCGGTTTCTGGAGCGCGGGGGATTGTGGGATCTCGGAGTCTCCATTGCCGCAGGATATGGCCTGCAGGAGAGAAGACCACAAGAAAACGGAGCAGGAGTCGGCCATGCGGCCCCTCCCACCAGTAGGGGCACTGTAATCACACCCTCCCACCAGGAGGGGCACTGTAATCACACCCTCCCACCAGTAGGGGCACTGTAATCACACCCTCCCACCAGGAGGGGCACTGTAATCACACCCTCCCACCAGGAGGGGCACTGTAATCACACCCTCCCAACAGTAGGGGCACTGTAATCACACCCTCCCACCAGGAGGGGCACTGTAATCACACCCTCCCACCAGTAGGGGCACTGTAATCACACCCTCCCACCAGTAGGGGCACTGTAATCACACCCTCCCACCAGTAGGGGCACTGTAATCACACCCTCTCACCAGTAGGGGCACTGTAATCACACTCTCCCACCAGTAGAGGCACTGTAATCACACCCTCCCACCAGTAGGGGCGCTGTAATCACACCCTCCCACCAGTAGGGGCACTGTAATCACACCCTCCCACCAGTTGGGGCACTGTAATCACACCCTCCCACCAGTAGGGACACTGTAATCACACCCTCCCACCAGTAGGTGCGCTGTAATCACACTCTCTCACCAGTAGGGGCACTGTAATCACACTCTCCCACCAGTAGGGGCACTGTAATCACACCCTCCCACCAGTAGGTGCGCTGTAATCACACTCTCTCACCAGTAGGGGCACTGTAATCACACCCTCCCACCAGTAGGGGCACTGTAATCACACCCTCCCACCAGTAGGTGCGCTGTAATCACACTCTCTCACCAGTAGGGGCACTGTAGTCACACCCTCCCACCAGGAGGGACACTGTAATCACACCCTCCCACCAGTAGGGGCACTGTAATCACACCCTCCCACCAGTAGGTGCGCTGTAATCACACTCTCTCACCAGTAGGGGCACTGTAATCACACTCTCCCACCAGTAGGGGCACTGTAATCACACCCTCCCACCAGCAGGGGCATAGTAATCACACCCTCCCACCAGTAGGGACACTGTAATCACACCCTCCCACCAGTAGGGGCACTGTAATCACACCCTCCCACCAGTAGGGACACTGTAATCACACCCTCCCACCAGTAGGGGCACTGTAATCACACCCTCCCACCAGTAGGGGCACTGTAATCACACCCTCCCACCCGTAGGGGCACTGTAATCACACCCTCCCACCAGTAGGGGCACTGTAATCACACCCTCCCACCAGTAGGGGCACTGTAATCACACCCTCCCACCAGTAGAGGCAATGTAATCACACTCTCCCACCAGTCGGGGCACTGTAATCACACCCTCCCACCAGTAGGGGCACTGTAATCACACCCTCCCACCAGTAGGGGCACTGTAATCACACTCTCATACCAGTAGGGGCGCTGTAATCACACTCTCCCACCAGTAGGGGCACTGTAATCACACCCTCCCACCAGTAGGGGCACTGTAATCACACCCTCCCACCAGTAGGGGCACTGTAATCACACCCTCCCACCAGTAGGGGCACTGTAATCACACCCTCCCACCAGTAGGGGCACTGTAATCACACCCTCCCACCAGTAGGGGCACCGTAATCACACCCTCCCACCAGTAGGGGCACTGTAATCACACCCTCCCACCAGTAGGGGCACTGTAATCACACCCTCCCACCAGTAGGGGCACCGTAATCACACCCTCCCACCAGTAGGGGCACTGTAATCACACCCTCCCACCAGTAGGGGCACTGTAATCACACCCTCCCACCAGTAGGGGCACTGTAATCACCCCCTCCCACCAGTAGGGGTGCTGTAATCACACCCTCCCACCAGCAGGGGCACTGTAATCACACCCTCCCACCAGTAGGGGCACTGTAATCACACTCTCTCACCAGTCGGGGCAACGTAATCACACCCTCCCACCAGTAGGGGCACTGTAATCACACCCTCCCACCAGTAGGGGCACTGTAATCACACCCTCCCACCAGTAGGGGCACTGTAATCACACCCTCCCACCAGTAGAGGCAATGTAGTCACACTCTCCCACCAGTAGGGGCACTGTAATCACACCCTCCCACCAGTAGGGGCACCGTAATCACACCCTCCCACCAGTAGGGGCACCGTAATCACACCCTCCCACCAGTAGGGGCACTGTAATCACACTCTCTCACCAGTCGGGGCAACGTAATCACACCCTCCCACCAGTAGGGGCACTGTAATCACACCCTCCCACCAGTCGGGGCACTGTAATCACACCCTCCCACCAGCAGGGGCACTGTAATCACACCCTCCCACCAGAAGGGGCACTGTAATCACACCCTCCCACCAGTCGGGGCACTGTAATCACACCCTCCCACCAGCAGGGGCACTGTAATCACACCCTCCCACCAGTAGGGACACTGTAATCACACTCTCTCACCAGCAGGGGCACTGTAATCACACCCTCCCACCAGCAGGGGCACTGTAATCACACTCTCTCACCAGTAGGGGCACCGTAATCACACCCTCCCACCAGTAGGGTCACTGTAATCACACCCTCCCACCAGTAGGGGCACTGTAATCACACTCTCCCACCAGTAGGGGAAATGTAATCACACCCTCCCACCAGTAGGGGCACTGTAATCACACCGTCCCACCAGTAGGGACACTGGAATCACACCCTCCCACCAGTCGGGACACTGTAATCACACTCTCTCACCAGCAGGGGCACTGTAATCACACCCTCCCACCAGTAGGGGCACTGTAATCACACTCTCTCACCAGTAGGGGCACCGTAATCACACCCTCCCACCAGTAGGGGCACGGTAATCACACCCTCCCACCAGTAGGGGCACTGTAAACACACCCTCCCACCAGTAGGGGCACTGTAATCACACTCTCCCACCAGTTGGGGCACCGTAATCACACTCTCCCACCAGTAGGGGCACTGTAATCACACTCTCCCACCAGTGGGGGCACTGTAATCACACCCTCCCACCAGTAGGGGCACTGTAATCACACTCTCCCACCAGTTGGGGCACCGTAATCACACTCTCCCACCAGTAGGGGCACTGTAATCACACTCTCCCACCAGTAGGGGCACTGTAATCACACTCTTCCACCAGTGGGGACACTGTAATCACACTCTCCCACCAGTAGGGACACTGTAATCACACCCTCCCACCAGTAGGGGCACTGTAATCACACCCTCCCACCAGTAGGGGCACTGTAATCACACTCTCCCACCAGTAGGGACACTGTAATCACACTCTCTCACCAGTGGGGACACTGTAATCACACACTCCCACCAGTAGGGGCACTGTAATCACACCCTCCCACCAGTAGGGGCACTGTAATCACACTCTCCCACCAGTAGGGGCACTGTAATCACACTCTCTCACCAGGAGGGGCACTGTAATCACACTCTCTCACCAGTAGGGGCACTGTAATCACACTCTCCCACCAGTAGGGGCGCTGTAATCACACTCTCCCACCAGTCGGGGCACTGTAATCACACCCTCCCACCAGTAGGGGCACCGTAATCACACTCTCCCACCAGTCGGGGCACCGTAATCACACCCTCCCACCAGTAGGGGCAGCGTAATCACACTCTCTCACCAGTAGGGGCACTGTAATCACACTCTCCCACCAGTAGGGGCACTGTAATCACACCCTCCCACCAGTAGGTGCACTGTAATCACACCCTCCCACCAGTAGGAGCACTGTAATCACACTCTCTCACCAGTAGGGGCGTTGTAATCACACCGTCCCACCAGTAGGGGCACTGTAATCACCCCCTCCCACCAGTAGGGGCACTGTAATCACACTCTCTCACCAGTAGGGGCGTTGTAATCATACCCCCTCACCAGTAGGGGCACTGTAATCACACCCTCCCACCAGTAGGGGCGCTGTAATCACACTCTCTCACCAGTAGGGGCACTGTAATCACACTCTCTCACCAGTAGGGGCACTGTAATCACACCCTCCCACCAGTAGGGGCACTGTAATCACACCCTCCCACCAGTAGGGGCGCTGTAATCACACTCTCTCACCAGTAGGGGCACTGTAATCACACCCTCCCACCAGTAGGGACACTGTAATCACACTCTCTCACCAGTAGGGGCACTGTAATCACACTCTCTCACCAGTGGGGACACTGTAATCACACTCTCCCACCAGTAGGGGCACTGTAATCACACCCTCCCACCAGTAGGGGCACTGTAATCACCCCCTCCCACCAGTAGGGGCACTGTAATCACACTCTCCCACCAGTAGGGGCACTGTAATCACACCCTCCCACCAGTAGGGGCACTGTAATCACCCCCTCCCACCAGTAGGGGCACTGTAATCACACTCTCTCACCAGTCGGGGCACTGGAATCACACTCTCCCACCAGCAGGGGCACTGTAATCACCCCCTCCCACCAGTAGGGGCACTGTAATCACACTCTCTCACCAGGAGGGGCACTGTAATCACACTCTCTCACCAGTAGGGGCACTGTAATCACACTCTCCCACCAGTAGGGGCGCTGTAATCACACTCTCCCACCAGTCGGGGCACTGTAATCACACCCTCCCACCAGTTGGGGCACCGTAATCACACTCTCCCACCAGTCGGGGCACCGTAATCACACCCTCCCACCAGTAGGGGCAGCGTAATCACACTCTCTCACCAGTAGGGGCACTGTAATCACACTCTCCCACCAGTAGGGGCACTGTAATCACACCCTCCCACCAGTAGGTGCACTGTAATCACACCCTCCCACCAGTAGGAGCACTGTAATCACACTCTCTCACCAGTAGGGGCGTTGTAATCACACCGTCCCACCAGTAGGGGCACTGTAATCACCCCCTCCCACCAGTAGGGGCACTGTAATCACACTCTCTCACCAGTAGGGGCGTTGTAATCATACCCCCTCACCAGTAGGGGCACTGTAATCACACCCTCCCACCAGTAGGGGCGCTGTAATCACACTCTCTCACCAGTAGGGGCACTGTAATCACACTCTCTCACCAGTAGGGGCACTGTAATCACACCCTCCCACCAGTAGGGGCACTGTAATCACACCCTCCCACCAGTAGGGGCGCTGTAATCACACTCTCTCACCAGTAGGGGCACTGTAATCACACCCTCCCACCAGTAGGGACACTGTAATCACACTCTCTCACCAGTAGGGGCACTGTAATCACACTCTCTCACCAGTAGGGGCACTGTAATCACACTCTCCCACCAGTAGGGGCACTGTAATCACACTCTCCCACCAGTAGGGGCACTGTAATCACACTCTTCCACAAGTAGGGGCACTGTAATCACACTCTCCCACCAGTAGGGGCACTGTAATCACACTCTCCCACCAGTAGGGACACTGTAATCACACTCTCTCACCAGTAGGGGCACTGTAGTCACACTCTCTCACCAGTAGGGGCACTGTAATCACACTCTCCCACCAGTAGGGGCGCTGTAATCACACCCTCCCACCAGTAGGGGCGCTGTAATCACACCCTCTCACCAGTAGGGGCGCTGTAATCACACTCTCTCACCAGCAGGGGCACTGTAATCACACTCTCCCACCAGTCGGGGCACTGTAATCACACTCTCCCACCAGTAGGGGCGCTGTAATCACACTCTCTCACCAGTGGGGACACTGTAATCACACTCTCCCACCAGTAGGGGCGCTGTAATCACACTCTCTCACCAGTGGGGACACTGTAATCACACTCTCCCACCAGTAGGGGCACTGTAATCACACCCTCCCACCAGGAGGGACACTGTAATCACACTCTCCCACCAGTAGGGGCACTGTAATCACACCCTCCCACCAGTAGGGGCACTGTCATCACCACCTCCCACCAGCAGGGACACTGTAATCACACCCTCCCACCAGTAGGGACACTGTAATCACACCCTCCCACCAGTAGGGACACTGTAATCACCCCCTCCCACCAGTAGGGGCACTGTAATCACACCCTCCCACCAGTCGGGGCGCTGTAATCACACCCTCCCACCAGGAGGGGCACTGTAATCACACCCTCCCACCAGTAGGGGCACTGTAATCACACCCTCCCACCAGTCGGGGCGCTGTAATCACACCCTCCCACCAGTAGGGGCACTGTAATCACACCCTCCCACCAGTAGGGACACTGTAATCACACCCTCCCACCAGTAGGGGCACTGTAATCACACTCTCTCACCAGTGGGGACACTGTAATCACACTCTCTCACCAGTAGGGGCACTGTAATCACACCCTCCCACCAGTAGGGGCACTGTAATCACACTCTCTCACCAGTGGGGACACTGTAATCACACCCTCCCACCAGTAGGGACACTGTAATCACACCCTCCCACCAGTAGGGGCACTGTAATCACACTCTCTTACCAGTGGGGACACTGTAATCACACTCTCTCACCAGTAGGGGCACTGTAATCACACCCTCCCACCAGTAGGGGCACTGTAATCACACTCTCTCACCAGTAGGGGCACTGTAATCACACCCTCCCACCAGTAGGGGCACTGTAATCACACTCTCCCACCAGTAGGGGCACTGTAATCACACTCTCCCACCAGAAGGGACACTGTAATCACACTCTCTCACCAGTAGGGGCACTGTAATCACACTCTCCCACCAGTAGGGGCACTGTAATCACACTCTCTCACCAGTGGGGGCACTGTAATCACACTCTCCCACAAGTAGGGGCACTGTAATCACACTCTCCCACCAGTGGGGTCACTGTAATCACACTCTCCCACCAGTAGGGGCACCGTAATCACACTCTCCCACCAGTAGGGGCACTGTAATCACACTCTCCCACCAGTAGGGGCACTGTAATAACACTCTCCCACCAGTGGGGGCACTGTAATCACACTCTCCCACCAGTAGGGGCACTGTAATCACACTCTCCCACCAGTAGGGGCACTGTAATCACACTCTCCCACCAGTAGGGGCGCTGTAATCACACTCTCCCACCAGTAGGGGCACTGTAATCACACTCTCCCACCAGTAGGGGCACTGTAATCACACTCTCCCACCAGTAGGGGCACTGTAATCACACCCTCCCACCAGTAGGGGCACCGTAATCACACTCTCCCACCAGTAGGGGCACTGTAATCACACTCTCTCACCAGTAGGGGCACTGTAATCACACTCTCTCACCAGTAGGGGCACTGTAATCACACCCTCCCACCAGTAGGTGCACTATAATCACACCCTCCCACCAGTAGGAGCACTGTAATCACACTCTCTCACCAGTAGGGTGGTTGTAATCACACCGTCCCACCAGTAGGGGCACTGTAATCACCCCCTCCCACCAGTAGGGGCACTGTAATCATACTCTCTCACCAGTAGGGGCGTTGTAATCATACCCTCTCACCAGTAGGGGCGCTGTAATCACACCGTCCCACCAGTCGGGGCACTGTAATCACCCCCTCCCACCAGTAGGGGCACTGTAATCACACTCTCTCACCAGTAGGGGCACTGTAATCACACTCTCCCACCAGTAGGGACACTGTAATCACCCCCTCCCACCAGTAGGGGCACTGTAATCACCCCCTCCCACCAGTAGGGGCACTGTAATCACACTCTCTCACCAGTAGGGGCACTGTAATCACACTCTCTCACCAGTGGGGACACTGTAATCACACTCTCTCACCAGTAGGGGCACTGTAATCACACCCTCCCACCAGTAGGGGCACTGTAATCACACTCTCTCACCAGTAGGGGCACTGTAATCACACCCTCCCACCAGTAGGGACACTGTAATCACACTCTCCCACCAGTAGGGGCACTGTAATCACACTCTCCCACCAGTAGGGACACTGTAATCACACTCTCTCACCAGTAGGGGCACTGTAATCGCACTCTCCCACCAGTAGGGGCACTGTAATCACACTCTCCCACCAGTAGGGGCACTGTAATCACACTCTCCCACCAGTGGGGTCACTGTAATCACACTCTCCCACCAGTAGGGGCACCGTAATCACACTCTCCCACCAGTAGGGGCACTGTAATCACACTCTCCCACCAGTAGGGGCACTGTAATAACACTCTCCCACCAGTGGGTGCACTGTAATCACACTCTCCCACCAGTAGGGGCACTGTAATCACACTCTCCCACCAGTAGGGGCACTGTAATCACACCCTCCCACCAGTAGGGGCACCGTAATCACACTCTCACACCAGTAGGGGCACTGTAATCACACTCTCTCACCAGTAGGGGCACTGTAATCACACTCTCTCACCAGTAGGGTGGTTGTAATCACACCGTCCCACCAGTAGGGGCACTGTAATCACCCCCTCCCACCAGTAGGGGCACTGTAATCACACTCTCTCACCAGTAGGGGCGTTGTAATCATACCCTCTCACCAGTAGGGGCGCTGTAATCACACCGTCCCACCAGTCGGGGCACTGTAATCACCCCCTCCCACCAGTCGGGGCACTGTAATCACACTCTCTCACCAGTAGGGGCACTGTAATCACACTCTCCCACCAGTAGGGACACTGTAATCACCCCCTCCCACCAGTAGGGGCACTGTAATCACCCCCTCCCACCAGTAGGGGCACTGTAATCACCCCCTCCCACCAGTAGGGGCACTGTAATCACACTCTCTCACCAGTAGGGGCACTGTAATCACACTCTCCCACCAATAGGGGCACTGTAATCACACCCTCCCACCAGTAGGGGCGCTGTAATCACACTCTCCCACCAGTAGGGGCACTGTAATCACACCCTCCCACCAGTAGGGGCGCTGTAATCACACTCTCCCACCAGTAGGGGCACTGTAATCACACCCTCCCACCAGTAGGGACACTGTAATCACACTCTCCCACCAGTAGGGGCACTGTAATCACACCCTCCCACCAGTAGGGGCGCTGTAATCACACTCTCTCACCAGTAGGGGCACTGTAATCACACTCTCTCACCAGTAGGGGCACTGTAAACACACCCTCCCACCAGTCGGGGCACTGTAATCACACCCTCCCACCAGTCGGGGCGCTGTAATCACACTCTCTCACCAGTAGGGGCACTGTAATCACACTCTCTCACCAGTAGGGGCACTGTAATCACACTCTCTCACCAGTAGGGGCACTGTAATCACACTCTCCCACCAGTAGGGGCACTGTAATCACACTCTCTCACCAGTAGGGGCACTGTAATCACACTCTCTCACCAGTAGGGGCACTGTAATCACACTCTCTCACCAGTAGGGGCACTGTAATCACACTCTCTCACCAGTAGGGGCACTGAAATCACACTCTCCCACCAGTAGGGGCACTGTAATCACACTCTCCCACCAGTGGGGACACTGTAATCACACCCTCCCACCAGGAGGGACACTGTAATCACACTCTCCCACCAGTAGGGGCACTGTCATCACCACCTCTCACCAGTAGGGACACTGTAATCACACCCTCCCACCAGTAGGGGCACTGTAATCACACCCTCCCACCAGTAGGGACACTGTAATCACACCCTGCCACCAGTAGGGGCACTGTAATCACACCGTCCCACCAGTCGGGGCACTGTAATCACACCCTCCCACCAGTAGGGGCACTGTAATCACCCCCTCCCACCAGTAGGGGCACTGTAATCACACCCTCCCACCAGTCGGGGCGCTGTAATCACACCCTCCCACCAGTAGGGGCACTGTAATCACACCCTCCCACCAGTAGGGACACTGTAATCACACCCTCCCACCAGTAGGGGCACTGTAATCACACCGTCCCACCAGTCGGGGCACTGTAATCACACCCTCCCACCAGTAGGGGCACTGTAATCACCCCCTCCCACCAGTAGGGGCACTGTAATCACACCCTCCCACCAGTCGGGGCGCTGTAATCACACCCTCCCACCAGTAGGGGCACTGTAATCACACCCTCCCACCAGTAGGGGCACTGTAATCACACCCTCCCACCAGTCGGGGCACTGTAATCACACCCTCCCACCAGTCGGGGCGCTGTAATCACACCCTCCCACCAGGAGGGGCACTGTAATCACCCCCTCCCACCAGTAGGGGCACTGTAATCACACCCTCCCACCAGTAGGGGCACTGTAATCACACCCTCCCACCAGTAGGGACACTGTAATCACACCCTCCCACCAGTAGGGGCACTGTAATCACACTCTCTCACCAGTGGGGACACTGTAATCACACTCTCTCACCAGTAGGGGCACTGTAATCACACTCTCCCACCAGTGGGGGCACTGTAATCACACTCTCCCACCAGTAGGGGCACTGTAATCACACTCTCCCACCAGTAGGGGCACTGTAATCACACTCTCCCACCAGTGGGGGCACTGTAATCACACCCTCCCACCAGTAGGGGCACTGTAATCACACCCTCCCACCAGTAGGGGCACTGTAATCACACTCTCCCACCAGTAGGGGCACTGTAATCACACTCTCCCACCAGTCGGGGCACCGTAATCACACTCTCTCACCAGTAGGGGCACTGTAATCACACCCTCCCACCAGTAGGGGCACTGTAATCACACTCTCCCACCAGTCGGGGCACCGTAATCACACTCTCTCACCAGTAGGGGCACTGTAATCACACTCTCCCACCAGTAGGGGCACTGTAATCACACTCTCCCACCAGTAGGGGCACTGTAATCACACTCTCCCACCAGTGGGGTCACTGTAATCACACTCTCCCACCAGTAGGGGCACCGTAATCACACTCTCCCACCAGTAGGTGCACTGTAATCACACTCTCCCACCAGTAGGGGCACTGTAATAACACTCTCCCACCAGTGGGGGCACTGTAATCACACCCTCCCACCAGTAGGGACACTGTAATCACACTCTCCCACCAGTAGGGACACTGTAATCACACTCTCCCACCAGTAGGGGCACTGTAATCACACCCTCCCACCAGTAGGGGCACAGTAATCACACTCTCCCACCAGTAGGGGCGCTGTAATCACACTCTCCCACCAGTCGGGGCACCGTAATCACACCCTCCCACCAGTAGGGGCACCGTAATCACACTCTCCCACCAGTAGGGGCACTGTAATCACACCCTCCCACCAGTAGGTGCACTGTAATCACACCCTCCCACCAGTAGGAGCACTGTAATCACACTCTCTCACCAGTAGGGTGGTTGTAATCACACCGTCCCACCAGTAGGGGCACTGTAATCACCCCCTCCCACCAGTAGGGGCACTGTAATCACACTCTCTCACCAGTAGGGGCGCTGTAATCACACCCTCTCAACAGTAGGGGCGCTGTAATCACACTCTCCCACCAGTAGGGGCACTGTAATCACCCCCTCCCACCAGTAGGGGCACTGTAATCACCCCCTCCCACCAGTCGGGGCACTGTAATCACACTCTCTCACCAGTAGGGGCACTGTAATCACACTCTCCCACCAGTAGGGACACTGTAATCACCCCCTCCCACCAGTAGGGGCACTGTAATCACACTCTCTCACCAGTAGGGGCACTGTAATCACACTCTCCCACCAGTAGGGACACTGTAATCACCCCCTCCCACCAGTAGGGGCACTGTAATCACCCCCTCCCACCAGTAGGGGCACTGTAATCACCCCCTCCCACCAGTAGGGGCACTGTAATCACACTCTCTCACCAGTAGGGGCACTGTAATCACACCCTCCCACCAGTAGGGGCGCTGTAATCACACTCTCCCACCAGTAGGGGCACTGTAATCACACCCTCCCACCAGTAGGGGCGCTGTAATCACACTCTCCCACCAGTAGGGGCACTGTAATCACACCCTCCCACCAGTAGGGGCACTGTAATCACACTCTCCCACCAGTAGGGGCACTGTAATCACACCCTCCCACCAGTAGGGGCACTGTAATCACACCCTCCCACCAGTAGGGGCGCTGTAATCACACTCTCTCACCAGTAGGGGCACTGTAATCACACTCTCTCACCAGCAGGGGCACTGTAATCACACTCTCTCACCAGTAGGGGCACTGTAATCACACTCTCTCACCAGTAGGGGCACTGTAATCACACTCTCCCACCAGTAGGGGCACTGTAATCACACTCTCTCACCAGTAGGGGCACTGTAATCACACTCTCTCACCAGTAGGGGCACTGTAATCACACTCTCTCACCAGTAGGGGCACTGTAATCACACTCTCTCACCAGTAGGGGCACTGCAATCACACTCTCTCACCAGTCGGGGCACTGTAATCACACTCTCCCACCAGTAGGGGCACTGTAATCACACTCTCCCACCAGTAGGGACACTGTAATCACACCCTCCCACCAGGGGGGACACTGTAATCACACTCTCCCACCAGTAGGGGCACTGTAATCACACCCTCCCACCAGTAGGGGCACTGTAATCACCCCCTCCCACCAGTAGGGGCACTGTAATCACACCCTCCCACCAGTCGGGGCGCTGTAATCACACCCTCCCACCAGTAGGGGCACTGTAATCACACCCTCCCACCAGTAGGGACACTGTAATCACACCCTCCCACCAGTAGGGGCACTGTAATCACACCGTCCCACCAGTCGGGGCACTGTAATCACACCCTCCCACCAGTAGGGGCACTGTAATCACCCCCTCCCACCAGTAGGGGCACTGTAATCACACCCTCCCACCAGTCGGGGCGCTGTAATCACACCCTCCCACCAGTAGGGGCACTGTAATCACACCCTCCCACCAGTAGGGGCACTGTAATCACACCCTCCCACCAGTCGGGGCACTGTAATCACACCCTCCCACCAGTCGGGGCGCTGTAATCACACCCTCCCACCAGGAGGGGCACTGTAATCACCCCCTCCCACCAGTAGGGGCACTGTAATCACACCCTCCCACCAGTAGGGGCACTGTAATCACACCCTCCCACCAGTAGGGACACTGTAATCACACCCTCCCACCAGTAGGGGCACTGTAATCACACTCTCTCACCAGTGGGGACACTGTAATCACACTCTCTCACCAGTAGGGGCACTGTAATCACACTCTCCCACCAGTGGGGGCACTGTAATCACACTCTCCCACCAGTAGGGGCACTGTAATCACACTCTCCCACCAGTAGGGGCACTGTAATCACACTCTCCCACCAGTGGGGGCACTGTAATCACACCCTCCCACCAGTAGGGGCACTGTAATCACACTCTCCCACCAGTCGGGGCACCGTAATCACACTCTCTCACCAGTAGGGGCACTGTAATCACACTCTCCCACCAGTAGGGGCACTGTAATCACACTCTCCCACCAGTAGGGGCACTGTAATCACACTCTCCCACCAGTGGGGTCACTGTAATCACACTCTCCCACCAGTAGGGGCACCGTAATCACACTCTCCCACCAGTTGGTGCACTGTAATCACACTCTCCCACCAGTAGGGGCACTGTAATAACACTCTCCCACCAGTGGGGGCACTGTAATCACACCCTCCCACCAGTAGGGACACTGTAATCACACTCTCCCACCAGTAGGGACACTGTAATCACACTCTCCCACCAGTAGGGGCACTGTAATCACACCCTCCCACCAGTAGGGGCACAGTAATCACACTCTCCCACCAGTAGGGGCGCTGTAATCACACTCTCCCACCAGTCGGGGCACCGTAATCACACCCTCCCACCAGTAGGGGCACCGTAATCACACTCTCCCACCAGTAGGGGCACTGTAATCACACCCTCCCACCAGTAGGTGCACTGTAATCACACCCTCCCACCAGTAGGAGCACTGTAATCACACTCTCTCACCAGTAGGGTGGTTGTAATCACACCGTCCCACCAGTAGGGGCACTGTAATCACCCCCTCCCACCAGTAGGGGCACTGTAATCACACTCTCTCACCAGTAGGGGCGCTGTAATCACACCCTCTCAACAGTAGGGGCGCTGTAATCACACTCTCCCACCAGTAGGGGCACTGTAATCACCCCCTCCCACCAGTAGGGGCACTGTAATCACCCCCTCCCACCAGTCGGGGCACTGTAATCACACTCTCTCACCAGTAGGGGCACTGTAATCACACTCTCCCACCAGTAGGGACACTGTAATCACCCCCTCCCACCAGTAGGGGCACTGTAATCACACTCTCTCACCAGTAGGGGCACCGTAATCACACTCTCCCACCAGTCGGGGCACTGTAATCACACCCTCCCACCAGTAGGGGCACTGTAATCACACCCTCCCACCAGTAGGGACACTGTAATCACACTCTCCCACCAGTAGGGACACTGTAATCACCCCCTCCCACCAGTAGGGGCACTGTAATCACCCCCTCCCACCAGTAGGGGCACTGTAATCACCCCCTCCCACCAGTAGGGGCACTGTAATCACACTCTCTCACCAGTAGGGGCACTGGAATCACACCCTCCCACCAGTAGGGGCGCTGTAATCACACTCTCCCACCAGTAGGGGCACTGTAATCACACCCTCCCACCAGTAGGGGCGCTGTAATCACACTCTCCCACCAGTAGGGGCACTGTAATCACACCCTCCCACCAGTAGGGGCACTGTAATCACACTCTCCCACCAGTAGGGGCACTGTAATCACACCCTCCCACCAGTAGGGGCACTGTAATCACACCCTCCCACCAGTAGGGGCGCTGTAATCACACTCTCTCACCAGTAGGGGCACTGTAATCACACTCTCTCACCAGCAGGGGCACTGTAATCACACTCTCTCACCAGTAGGGGCACTGTAATCACACTCTCTCACCAGTAGGGGCACTGTAATCACACTCTCCCACCAGTAGGGGCACTGTAATCACACTCTCTCACCAGTAGGGGCACTGTAATCACACTCTCTCACCAGTAGGGGCACTTTAATCACACTCTCTCACCAGTAGGGGCACTGTAATCACACTCTCTCACCAGTAGGGGCACTGTAATCACACTCTCTCACCAGTAGGGGCACTGCAATCACACTCTCTCACCAGTCGGGGCACTGTAATCACACTCTCCCACCAGTAGGGGCACTGTAATCACACTCTCCCACCAGTAGGGACACTGTAATCACACCCTCCCACCAGGGGGGACACTGTAATCACACTCTCCCACCAGTAGGGGCACTGTAATCACACCCTCCCACCAGTAGGGGCACTGTCATCACCACCTCCCACCAGTAGGGACACTGTAATCACACCCTCCCACCAGTAGGGGCACTGTAATCACACCCTCCCACCAGTAGGGACACTGTAATCACACCCTCCCACCAGTAGGGGCACTGTAATCACACCGTCCCACCAGTCGGGGCACTGTGATCACACCCTCCCACCAGTAGGGACACTGTAATCACACCCTCCCACAAGTCGGGACGCTGTAATCACACCCTCCCACCAGTAGGGGCACTGTAATCACCCCCTCCCACCAGTAGGGGCACTGTAATCACACCCTCCCACCAGTCGGGGCGCTGTAATCACACCCTCCCACCAGTAGGGGCACTGTAATCACACCCTCCCACCAGTGGGGGCACTGTAATCACAACCTCCCACCAGTCGGGGCGCTGTAATCACACCCTCCCACCAGTAGGGGCACTGTAATCACACCCTCCCACCAGTAGGGACATTGTAATCACACCCTCCCACCAGTAGGGGCACTGTAATCACACCCTCCCACCAGTAGGGGCACTGTAATCACACCCTCCCACCAGTAGGGACGCTGTAATCACACCCTCCCACCAGTGGGGACATTGTAATCACACCCTCCCACCAGTAGGGGCGCTGTAATCACACCCTCCCACCAGTAGGGGCACTGTAATCACACTCTCCCACCAGTAGGGACGCTGTAATCACACCCTCCCACCAGTGGGGACATTGTAATCACACCCTCCCACCAGTAGGGGCGCTGTAATCACACCCTCCCACCAGTAGGGGCACTGTAATCACACTCTCCCACCAGTAGGGACACTGTAATCACACCCTCCCACCAGTAGGGACACTGTAATCACACTCTCCCACCAGTAGGGGCACTGTAATCACACCCTCCCACCAGTCGGGACACTGTTATCACACCCTCCCACCAGTAGGGACACTGTAATCACACCCTCCCACCAGTAGGGGCACTGTAATCACACTCTCCCACCAGTAGGGACACTGTAATCACACCCTCCCACCAGTCGGGACAATGTAATCACACCCTCCCACCAGTAGGGGCACTGTAATCACCCCCTCCCACCAGTAGGGGCACTGTAATCACCCCCTCCCACCAGTAGGGGCACTGTAATCACACCCTCCCACCAGTAGGGGCACTGTAATCACACTCTCCCACCAGTAGGGACACTGTAATCACACCCTCCCACCAGTCGGGACAATGTAATCACACCCTCCCACCAGTAGGGGCACTGTAATCACCCCCTCCCACCAGTAGGGGCACTGTAATCACCCCCTCCCACCAGTAGGGACACTGTAATCACACTCTCCCACCAGTAGGGGCACTGTAATCACACCCTCCCACCAGTAGGGGCACTGTAATCACCCCCTCCCACCAGTAGGGGCACTGTAATCACCCCCTCCCACCAGTAGGGGCACTGTAATCACACTCTCTCACCAGTAGGGGCACTGTAATCACACTCTGCCACCAGTGGGGACACTGTAATCACCCCCTCCCACCAGTAGGGGTGCTGTAATCACACCCTCCCACCAGTAGGGACACTGTAATCACACCCTCCCACCAGTAGGGGCACTGTAATCACAACCTCCCACCAGTATGGGCACTGTAATCACACCCTCCCACCAGTAGGGGCACTGTAATCACACCCTCCCACCAGTGGGGACACTGTAATCACACTCTCCCACCAGTAGGGGCGCTGTAATCACACCCTCCCACCAGTAGGGGCGCTGTAATCACACCCTCCCACCAGTAGGGGCACTGTAATCACACTCTCCCACCAGTAGGGACACTGTAATCACACCCTCCCACCAGTAGGGACACTGTAATCACACTCTCCCACCAGTAGGGGCACTGTAATCACACCCTCCCACCAGTCGGGACACTGTAATCACACCCTCCCACCAGTAGGGACACTGTAATCACACCCTCCCACCAGTAGGGGCACTGTAATCACACTCTCCCACCAGTAGGGACACTGTAATCACACCCTCCCACCAGTCGGGACACTGTAATCACACCCTCCCACCAGTAGGGACACTGTAATCACACTCTCCCACCAGTAGGGGCACTGTAATCACACCCTCCCACCAGTAGGGGCACTGTAATCACCCCCTCCCACCAGTAGGGGCACTGTAATCACCCCCTCCCACCAGTAGGGGCACTGTAATCACACTCTCTCATCAGTAGGGGCACTGTAATCACACTCTCCCACCAGTGGGGACACTGTAATCACCCCCTCCCACCAGTAGGGGTGCTGTAATCACACCCTCCCACCAGTAGGGACACTGTAATCACACCCTCCCACCAGTAGGGGCACTGTAATCACAACCTCCCACCAGTATGGGCACTGTAATCACACCCTCCCACCAGTAGGGGCACTGTAATCACAACCTCCCACCAGTAGGGGCACTGTAATCACACCCTCCCACCAGTAGGGGCACTGTAATCACACCCTCCCACCAGTAGGGACACTGTAATCACACCCTCCCACCAGTAGGGGCACTGTAATCACACTCTCTCACCAGTAGGGACACTGTAATCACCCCCTCCCACCAGTAGGGACACTGTAATCACACTCTCCCACCAGTAGGGGCACCGTAATCACACCCTCCCACCAGTAGGGGCACCGTAATCACACCCTCCCACCAGTAGGGGCGCTGTAATCACACTCTCCCACCAGTAGGGGCGCTGTAATCACACCCTCCCACCAGTAGGGGCGCTGTAATCACACTCTCCCACCAGTCGGGACACTGTAATCACCCTCTCCCACCAGTAGGGGCACTGTAATCACACTCTCCCACCAGTAGGGGCGCTGTAATCACACCCTCCCACCAGTAGGGGCACTGTAATCACACCCTCCCACCAGTAGGGGCGCTGTAATCACACCCTCCCACCAGTAGGGGCACTGTAATCACACCCTCCCACCAGTACGGGCACTGTAATCACACCCTCCCACCAGTAGGGTCACTGTAATCACACCCTCCCACCAGTAGGGGCACTGTAATCACCCCCTCCCACCAGTAGGGACACTGTAATCACACCCTCCCACCAGTAGGGGCACTGTAATCACACTCTCCCACCAGTAGGGACACTGTAATCACACCCTCCCACCAGTAGGGGCACTGTAATCACACTCTCCCACCAGTAGGGACACTGTAATCACACCCTCCCACCAGTAGGGACACTGTAATCACACTCTCCCACCAGTCGGGGCACTGTAATCACACCCTCTCACCAGTAGGGGCACTGTAATCACACCCTCCCACCAGTAGGGGCACTGTAATCACACCCTCCCACCAGTCGGGGCACTGTAATCACACCCTCCCACCAGTAGGGACACTGTAATCACACTCTCTCACCAGTAGGGGCACTGTAATCACACCCTCCCACCAGTAGGGGCACTGTAATCACACCCTCCCACCAGTAGGGGCACTGTAATCACCCCCTCCCACCAGTAGGGACACTGTAATCACACCCTCCCACCAGTAGGGGCACTGTAATCACACTCTCCCACCAGTCGGGACACTGTAATCACACCCTCCCACCAGTAGGGGCACTGTAATCACACTCTCCCACCAGTAGGGACACTGTAATCACACCCTCCCACCAGTAGGGACACTGTAATCACACCCTCCCACCAGTAGGGACACTGTAATCACACTCTCCCACCAGTTGGGGCACTGTAATCACACCCTCCCACCAGTAGGGGCACTGTAATCACACCCTCCCACCAGTAGGGGCACTGTAATCACACTCTCCCACCAGTAGGGACACTGTAATCACACCCTCCCACCAGTAGGGGCACTGTAATCACACCCTCCCACCAGTAGGGACACTGTAATCACACTCTCTCACCAGTAGGGGCGCTGTAATCACACCCTCCCACCAGTTGGGGCACTGTAATCACACCCTCCCACCAGTAGGGGCACTGTAATCACACCCTCCCACCAGTCGGGGCACTGTAATCACACTCTCCCACCAGTAGGGGCACTGTAATCACACCCTCCCACCAGTAGGGGCACTGTAATCACACCCTCCCACCAGTAGGGGCACTGTAATCACACCCTCCCACCAGTAGGGGCACTGTAATCACACCCTCCCACCAGTAGGGGCACTGTAATCACACTCTCCCACCAGTAGGGACACTGTAATCACACTCTCCCACCAGTAGGGGCACTGTAATCACACCCTCCCACCAGTAGGGACACTGTAATCACACTCTCCCACCAGTGGGGGCACTGTAATCACACTCTCTCACCAGTAGGGGCACTGTAATCACACCCTCCCACCAGTAGGGGCACTGTAATCACACCCTCCCACCAGTAGGGACACTGTAATCACACTCTCTCACCAGTAGGGGCGCTGTAATCACACCCTCCCACCAGTTGGGGCACTGTAATCACACCCTCCCACCAGTAGGGGCACTGTAATCACACCCTCCCACCAGTCGGGGCACTGTAATCACACTCTCCCACCAGTAGGGGCACTGTAATCACACCCTCCCACCAGTAGGGGCACTGTAATCACACCCTCCCACCAGTAGGGGCACTGTAATCACACCCTCCCACCAGTAGGGGCACTGTAATCACACCCTCCCACCAGTAGGGGCGCTGTAATCACACCCTCCCACCAGTAGGGGCGCTGTTGTCCCCCAGTTTTCCCTCTCCCACCTCCTCAGCCTCCTTTGCTTTGGCCAACTCGACTTTGCTTCCCAAAGTGCTGTATGTTAATATCAAATCGAAATCTTGCTTAAAAATAAGGGCAGACTTTAAAGTGGGGGCTAGAATTCTCCTGAAGATCACACTTGGCCTCGAGTCCATTGGAGAACATAAGAAATAGGAGCTGGAGTAGGCCATTCGGCCCCTCGAGCCTGCTCCGCCATTCAATCAGATCATGGCTGATCTTCGACCTCAACTCCACTTTCCTGCCCGATCCCCATATCCCTTGATTCCCCGAGAGTCCAAAAACCTATCGATCTCAGCCTTGAATATACTCAATGTCTGAGCATCCACAGCCCTCTGGGGTAGAGAATTCCAAAGATTCACAACCCTCTGAGTGAAGAAATTCCTCCTCATCTCAGTCCTAAATGGCCGACCCCTTATCCTGAGACTATGCCCCCTGGTTCTAGACTCTCCAGCCAGGGGAAACAGCCTCTCAGCATCTACCCTGTCAAACCCCCTCGAAATCGTATGTTTCAATGAGATCACCTCTCATTCTTCTAAACTCCAGAGAGTATCGGCCCATTCTACTCAATCTCTCCTCATAGGACAACCCTCTCATCCCAGGAATCAATCTAGTGAACCTTCATTGCACCGCCTCTAAGGCAAGTATATCCTTCCTTAGATAAGGAGACCAAAACTGTACACAGTACTCCAGGTGAGGTCTCACCAAAGCCCTGTACAATTGCAGCAAGACTTCCTTACTCTTGTACTCCAACCCCCTTGCAATAAAGGCCAACATACCATTTGCCTTCCTAATTGCTTGCTGTACCTGCATGTTAACTTTCTGTGTTTTGTGTACGAGGACACCCAAATCTCTCTGAACACCAACATTTAATAGTTTCTCACCATTTAAAAAATATTCTGTTTTTCTATTCTTCCTACCAAAGTGAATAACCTCACATTTCCCCACATTATACTCCATCTGCCACCACCTTTCCCACTCACTTAACCTGTCTATATCCCTTTGCAGAGTCTGTGTCCTCCTCACAGCTTACTTTCCCACCTAGCTTTGTATCATCAGCAAACTTGGATCCATTGCACTCGGTCCCTTCATCTCAGTCATTAATATAGATTGTAAATAGCTGAGGCCCGAGCACTGATCCTTGTTGTACCCCACTAGTTACAGCCTGCCAACCTGAGAATGACCCGTTTATCCCTACTCTCTGTTTTCTGTCCGTTAACCAATCCTCTATCCATGCTTATCTATTACCCCCAATCCCATGAGCCCTTATCTTGTGTAACAACCTTTTGTGTGGCACCTTATCGAATGCCTTTTGAAAATCCAAATACGCTACATTCACTGGTTCCCCTTTATCTACCCTGCTAGTTACATTGTCTAAAAAACTCTAATAAATTTGTCAAACACAATTTCCCTTTCATAAAACCATGTTGTCTCTGCCTAATCATATTATTGTAAACAATTTTACAACACCAAGTTATAGTCCAGCAATTTTATTTTAAATTCACAAGCTTTCGGAGGCTTCCTCCTTCGTCAGGTGAACGATGTGAAAAATATTGTTTCTCACATCGTTCACCTGAGGAAGGAGGAAGCCTCCGAAAACTTGTGAATTTAAAATAAAATTGCTGGACTATAACTTGGTGTTGTAAAATTGTTTACAATTGTCAACCCCAGTCCATCACCGGCATCTCCACATCATAATCATATTATGATTTTCTAAGTGCCCTGTTACCACTTCCTTAATAATGGATTCCAGCATTTTCCCTCTCACTGACGTCAGGCTAACTGGCCTGTTTTCTCATTCCCTCCTTTCTTGAATAGCGGGGTTACATTTGCTTCCTTCCAATCCACAGGGACTGTTCTAGAATCTAGGGAATTTTGGACGATCACAATCAATGCATCCACTATCTCTGCAGCCTCCTCTTTTATAACCCTAGGACGTAGGCCATCAGGTCCAGGGGATTTGTCGGCTTTTAGTCCCATTAATTTCTCCAGCACTTTTTCTTTACTGATATTAATTACTTTAAGTTCCTCCCTCTCATTAGACCCTTGGTTCCCCACTATTTCTGGTATTTATTTGTGTCTTCTACTGTGAAGACAGATACAAAATATTTCTTTAATGTCTCTGCCACTTCCTGATTCCCCATTATAATTTCTCCTGTCTCAGCCTCTAAGGGACCAACGTTTACTTTTGCTAATCTCTTCCTTTTTATATATTTGTAGAAACTCTTACAATCTGTTTTTATATTTCTTGCTAGTTTACTCTCATATTCTATTTTCTCTCTTTTTATCAATTGTTTGGTCGTCCTTTGCCGGTTTCTAAAACTCTCCCAATCCTCGGGCTAACTACTCCTCCTGGCAATGAACGCAGACGAGTTCTGAACCACTCAAAGACAGAAAGTACAGGGTCACGGTCGGTAACTGGAGGGCAGATATTTCCGAAAGAATGAAGGAGATTATTTTAGTGTACAGAGGATTGTTAGGACACTGGGTCACGAAGGGCGGGGCAAGGAGAATCCAGTATAGATTTTAAGAGGAAAGTGATCTTTTTCGAAAATAAAAGCGGCTGGAGAAGGGCAGGGGAACAGGATTAAGGGGAGAGCTCTTTCAGAGGGCCAGCAGAGGCACAATGGGCCGAGTGTCCTCCTTGGATTCCACGCTAGTCAGCATAGAGAAAAGACAGGACCATGTTTTGGGCAGAACCCTGAAAAATGAACGAGGGACAAACACTGAACCTTCCAGCTCCCGAAATCGTTCGTGTGATTATTTAATTGGAGGTTGTCCACATCTCTGGTGTAACTCGCAGCGGGGAGGTGGGTGCAGGGCATCAGGGGTTTATCAAAATATAGCTTCCAGCAGGCACCTGGAAAAGGACAGGGCGTCAGCCGGTATCTGGCTGGAAGCATGAGGCAGGTTTATCTCCAGGTGTCAGTTGGAGGAGTTCCAGGCTTCCAAGTGAGATCTGCTGTAATAACAGAGATGGATTTAAGGGGAAGCTCGATAAACACATGAGGGAGAAAGGAATAGGAGGATATGGTGATAGGGTGAGATGAAGAGGGGAGGGAGGAGACTCGTGTGGAGCATAAAAACCGGGATAGACTGAATGGCCTCTCTCTGTGCTGTCGTCTCTGTGCAACTCACTGTAAAGGCCCAGAACAACATCACGAGTCCTCCATGTCAGGTTAGAATTTTTACACTCCTCGTGCTCCCAGTGCTGGGAAAGGACTCCTTCCCATTTCAGACTCTCATTGGCGGCATCAGGCAGACACAAACCAGGCACAGCAGAGCAAAATAGAACAGCAGACCCCCTCGGCCCAACTCCCCACTGAGTCCTTGTTTTCAATTTCCCAAAGACGTCCTGCGTTCTCGTTTAATGAGATCCTGTTTGCACCGAGTTCATTGTCAGTTTTATGGAGCAGTCAATTGAAAAGAAATCTGGACGATGCAGAAACAGGTAGCAATTAATTCCACAGAAGTCTGGTATGATGATATATTTAATGTGACTCTGATAGTTTTATTTTACACTTGGTAGCGATTATTTGATGCAGTATAATGTGGATAAATGTGAAGTTATCCACTGCGGAAGGAAGAACAGAAAGGCAGAGTATTATTTAAATGGTGATAGATTGGGGAATGTTGATGTACAAAGGGACCTGGGTGTCCTTGTACACCAGTCACTGAAAGCAAACATGCAGGTGCAGCAAGCAGTTAGGAAGGCAAATGGTATGTTGGCCTTCATTGCAAGAGGATTTGAGTACAGGAGCAAGGAAGACTTACTGCAGTTATACAGGGCCTTGGTGAGACCACACCTGGAGTATTGTGTGTAGTTTTGGTCTCCTTACCTTAGAAAGGATATACTTGCCATAGAGGGAGTGCAGCGAAGGTTCACCAGACTGATTCCTGGGATGGCAGGACTGTCGTATGAGGAGAGATTGGGTCGACTCGGCCTGTATTCACTCGAGTTTAGAAGAATGAGAGGGGATCTCATTGAAACATATAAAATTCTGACAGGGCTCGACAGACTGGATGCAGGGAGGATGTTTCCCCTGGCTGGGGAGTCCAGAACGAGGGCTCACAGTCTCAGGATACAGGGTAGGACATTTCGGACTGAGATGAGGAGAAATTTCTTCACTCAGAGGGTGGTGAACCTGTGGAATTCTCTACCACAGAAGGCAGTGGGAGGCCGAGTCACTGAATATATTTAAGAAGGAGCTGGATAGATTTCTAGACACAAAAGGCATCAAGAGGAATGGGGAGAGAGCGGGAATATAGTATTGAGATAGAGGATCAGCCATGATCATATTGAATGGCGGAGCAGGCTCGAAGGGCTGAATGGCCTACTCCTGCTCCTATTCTCAAATATTTATCCCTGTAAGAAGAGTTTTCCACTGACCAGTTTAAGGAATGGACAGCGTCCGTCATAGTACGAAATGGGCTGATAGATCAAAAGGCAAAATCATCGACTTTCTCCAATTTGCCAGCTCTGATTCTCCCTCGGTTTGTGGCTTAAACGTGTCTTAACGGTCAGAGCATCGAACAATAAATTAAAACGACTGCGAATAACACGGTACCATGGCACATTATCAATTCGAATGCCTGGATCCATTACAAAGTAGTAGCTCACCTCACACACTAACCTCAGTCGCTGTCCCCTCCGTGCGATATTTCCCCTGCAGCTATAAAGCCATCAAGGCAGCGAGCGATGGTAATCCAGACCGAGCAGTCTCGGGCTGCAAAACACAGGACAAGTCTCAGAGAATATAGCAGGGAGATGAACGAGAAATTAACTCCATCTTATTGACCGACTCTGATATCGCAACAAAGATCGCCATCGTTTGCTCGGCCGAGTGACACGTCTGGAGAGACCACATCTTCCTCGGGACAGAACCAAATCGCCACCAAGTTCAGTGTTAGAAATTCTGTCTCACTTGGCATCCAGCTTGCTCCCTGGGTCAATAATGTGAGATTCCTTGACACGTAAAATACAAGCCAGAATTACGGCATAAAACTGGAAACCTACCAACAGGAATAAAGGTGTCACTTTTTAACAGAGTGAAATGAATTGGAAATTAATATAGATTTACACGCACCAGAAACCCCAAATAACAAACGAACAATAAACAAGTGAAGAGATTAATTTTGGGGAGTAAATATCTCCAACAGAAGGATGTAATGGGTGGAATAATCACAGGAAATAAAATTCGATCCAATCTTCAGTAAGTGATCACTTTAATTCTGGAAACGAACATGAAATTGACATCGAATTACGTAGAATGTACCGGAAGGAAACAGGCCATTCGGCCCAACAGGTCCACCATGTCCGAGCCTCCTCCCTCCCTACCCCATCTCACCCTATCACCCTCTCCTTCTATTCCTTTCTCCCTCATGTGTTTATCGAGCTTCCCCTTAAATCCATCGATTCTATTCCCCTCGACCACTCCCTGTGGGAGCGAGTTCCACATTCTCACCGCTCTCTGGGTAAAGAAGTTTCTCCTGAATTCCCGATTGGATTTATTAGTGACTCTCTTATATTGGTGGCCCCCTCGTTCTGGTCTCCCCCACAAGTGGAAACATCTTCTCTACGTCTACCCTATCGAAACCCCTTCATAATTTTAAAGACCTCTATCTGGTCACCCCAATTTTCTAGAGAAAAAAGCCCCAGTCTGTTCAGTCTCTCCTGATAGTTATAACCTCTCAGTTCTGGTATTATCCTCGTGAATCTTCTTTGCACCTTCTCCAATGCCTCTATATCCTTTTTATAATATGGAGACCAGAACTGTGCCCAGTGCTCCAAGTGTGATATGGAGACCAGAACTGTGCCCAGTATTCCAAGTGTGATATGGAGACCAGAACTGTGCCCAGTGCTCCAAGTGTGATATGGAGACCAGAACTGTGCCCAGTGCTCCAAGTGTGATATGGAGACCAGAACTGTGCCCAGTGCTCCAAGTGTGATATGGAGACCAGAACTGTGCCCAGTATTCCAAGTGTGATATGGAGACCAGAACTGTGCCCAGTGCTCCCAGTGTGATATGGAGACCAGAACTGTGCCCAGTATTCCAAGTGTGATATGGAGACCAGAACTGTGCCCAGTATTCCAAGTGTGATATGGAGACCAGAACTGTGCCCAGTATTCCAAGTGTGATATGGAGACCAGAACTGTGCCCAGTGCTCCAAGTGTGATATGGAGACCAGAACTGTGCCCAGTATTCCAAGTGTGATATGGAGACCAGAACTGTGCCCAGTGCTCCAAGTGTGATATGGAGACCAGAACTGTGCCCAGTGCTCCAAGTGTGATATGGAGACCAGAACTGTGCCCAGTATTCCAAGTGTGATATGGAGACCAGAACTGTGCACAATATTCCAAGTGTGGTCTAAGCAAGGTTCTATACAAGTTTAACATAACTTCACTGCTTTTCAATTCTATCCCTCTAGAAATGAACCCCAGTGCTTGGTTTGCCCTTTTTATGGACTTATTAACCTGTGTCGCTACTTCTAGTGATTTGTGTATCTGTACCCCCAGATCCCTCTGCTCCTCTCCCCCATTTAGACTCTTATTATCCAAACAGTATGAGGCCTCCTTATTCTTCCTACCAAACCTCACACTTATCTATATTGAAATCCATTTGCCCATTCTTCAAGTTGCCTCTTGCCTTTTCATCCATTCTTCCTCGGCGTTAACCCCACCCCCCAATCTCGTGCCCTCCGCAAATTTCGAAATTGTACTTCCGATTCCCGAGTCCAAACGGTGAACGACAGTGGTCCCAGCACCGATCCCTGTGGATCCCACGGTCCCACCTTCTGCCGGTCTGAGAAGCTCCCCCTTAACCCCTACTCTGTTTTCGGATTTTGTGGCCAACTTGTTGTCCATTCTGCTCCCTGCCCCCCCCCCCCCCTCCGAGTCCACACGCTCCGACCTAAGTCATGGGTCTGCGGTGCGGACACTACGAGGGGGCAGTCGGTGAGCGGTCGCTGTAGAAAACCGACCGGGAAAGGAAATCTCAGCTGGGATAGAATCCCAGAGCGGTTTACAGCGCAGCGGGGAGGCCGTTCAGCCCATCCAGCCCCTGCTAGCTCTTTATGAGGACAATCCAGTCACTCCCACTCCCCCCCGCAGCCCTGCAAATGTTTTCTCTTCAAATGTTCATTGATTTTCTGGGATTGTTGATAATCTAAATGATTTTGATTGAATTCCTTATTGTTTCCCAAACTGGAGGTTAGGCCTCTCTTTCTGAGGTAAATTTACTAGGCCCCATTTCCCCCCCCCCCCCCCCCCTTGTCCATCATCCGAAATGGGCGTCTTGCGATTGACGTGGCGTTCGTCCAATAGAAAGAGCTGGAGGGCCGAACAATGGTCGGTTCGTCCGACCAATGGCGACGCCGGGAGGGCGGGACGACCGTTTGCTGGTTCGCTACGCTGTGATTGACGTGCGATTCGACCAATACAAAGAGCAGGAAGACCGAGAGCCCTTCGCTACTCCAACCAATGAGGGAGCGTGGCGGGCGGGACGCGTGTCAGCGGGCGCGGTGTGTTGTGATTGATGTGCGGCTTGACCAATAGAAAGACCTGGAGGACCGAGGGTTGGTCGGTCCTCCTACCAATGGCGATGGTCGGAGGGCGGGATGTTTGGGTACGCATTCGATGTGTTGTAATTGACGTGCGGTTTGACCAATAGAAAGATCTCGAGTACCGTGCGCGACTCGGTCCTCCAACCAATGGCGGAGCGCGGGGGGCGGGTCGAGTGTCCGAGCCCTCCGTATGTTGTGATTGACGTGCGGTTTGACCAATAGAAAGCGCGGATGAGGCCCGGCGGGCCGAGCGATGGTCGGTCCTCTGACCAATGGCGGAGCGCGGGGGGCGGGTCGCGGGGCCGAGCTGAGGCCGGGCGGACGGAGGTTTGTTCCTTTTCTTTTTTGGAGGGATTTTTATTCCACAGAAGCGGAATTAGTTTAAATCTAAAATAACCGCGAAGGAACCGCGGGGGGCGGAACTTTCGGGAGGGAAACAGTTTCATTTAATTCTCGGGGTTTCACGCAGCGAGCAGGAGCTCTTAAAGGAACAGTCAGGGTCTTAAAGGGGCAGTCAGGGTCTTAAAGGGACAGTCAGGATCTTAAAGGAACAGTCAGGGTCTTAAAGGGGCAGTCAGGGTCTTAAAGGGACAGTCAGGATCTTAAAGGGACAGTCAGGATCTTAAAGGGGCAGTCAGGGTCTTAAAGGGACAGTCAGGATCTTAAAGGGGCAGTCAGGGTCTTAAAGGGGCAGTCAGGGTCTTAAAGGGGCAGTCAGGGTCTTAAAGGGACAGTCAGGGTCTTAAACGGACAGTCAGGGTCTTAAAGGGACAGTCAGGGTCTTAAAGGGACAGTCAGGATCTTAAAGGGGCAGTCAGGGTCTTAAAGGGGCAGTCAGGGTCTTAAAGGGACAGTCAGGGTCTTAAACGGACAGTCAGGGTCTTAACGGGACAGTCAGGATTTTAAAGGGAGAGTCAGGATCTTAAAGGGACAGTCAGGATTTTAAAGGGACAGTCAGGATTTTAAAGGGACAGTCAGGGTCTTAAAGGGACAGTCAGGATTTTAAAGGGATAGTCAGGGTCTTAAAGGGAGAGTCAGGGTCTTAAAGGGACAGTCAGGGTCTTAAAGGGACAGTCAGGATTTTAAAGGGACAGTCAGGGTCTTAAAGGGACAGTCAGGATTTTAAAGGGACAGTCAGGGTCTTAAAGGGAGAGTCAGGGTCTTAAAGGGACAGTCAGGATCCTAAAGGGACAGTCAACAATAAAGAGACTGTCAGGATCTTAAAGGGACAGTTCAGGTCTTAAAGGGAGAGTCAGGGTCTTAAAGGGACAGTCAGGATCCTAAAGGGACAGTCAACAATAAAGAGACAGCCAGGTTCTTAAAGGGACAGTCAACAATAAAGTGACACGGTCTTAAAAGGACAGTCAGCAATTAAGAGAACCATGCCCCTTTAAGCTGTGGGAGACAGGGACAGTGTCTCCCACTGTGTGGTTTGCAGTTAAAGGGACACTGACTGTTTGACTTGGCCTGGACACTGTAGCTGACGATCTTGCTGTCTGTAGTCGGTTTTTGTCGGACTGGGTGAGACGGCTGCAAACCTGTCCACTTTCGTCGCCTCAGGCTTTCCGAAAATCCGACGTTTTTTTTGACGAGGATCCATTTGACGCCCTTGTTCCATTTTTAACTGTTGCAAAAATTTTGCAATGAAGGACAAAGCCTTGGTTTAAAGGTGGGGTAACATTTCTCTTAAAATATTCTGTCCCTTCCGGATGGCCCTCCTTCCAAAACATCCTTCTCTGCAGATCAGGAAAGCTCCACAATTCTTGGTCAGTGATCAGCCAGCTGATCTCAGTGGGGGCATTAGTTGGTGGCTAAATAAAGCAGGGGGGGAATCAGCCAGAAGGAAGAACGAGGAGAGGCAATATAAACTAAATGGTACAATTTTAAAGGGGGTGCAGGAACAGAGAGACCTGGAGGTGTATGTACACAAATTGTTGAAGGTGGCAGGACAAGTCAATTTGCAGTGGCCTCCTCCTGTGCTGTAAGGTTTGTAGAGGCGAGAACTGTTCCGAATTTCTCTCCTGTTTTGTGAACTCCCTTTAAAACAGGATGTTGGAAACGGAGGATTTGCAGACCGGAAGTTCAGACCGAACATCGCGTGGAGACCGGACGGAGGCCCTCGATTCGTCGGGACCCGAGGGCCATCGGGCGGCGCCAGTGGACGGGAGGAGCCCCAATCGCAGCGGGGCGAAGCAGTACACCTGTCCCGTGAGCAGCCGCGCGTACAGGCGACCCTTCGATCCGGAGCGGCACGGGCGGAGTCAGGGCGAGGACCGAGCCTTTCAGTGTGGGGACTGCGGGAAGGGCTTTAACTATCCCTCCGAGCTGGAGACCCACCAGCGCAGCCACACCGGGGAGAGGCCGTTTGCCTGCTCCGCCTGCGGGAAGGGCTTTGTTTGCTCCTCCCAGCTGCTGAGACACCAGCGGGCCCACACCGGGGAGAGGCCGTTCGCCTGCTCCCTGTGCGGGAAGCGATTCACGCAGGCGCATAACCTGCTGACCCACCAGCGCTGTCACACCGGGGAGAGGCCGTTCGCCTGCTCCGTCTGCGGGAAGGGCTTCACCCTGTCCTCCCACGTGCTGAGACACCAGCGGGTCCACACCGGGGAGCGGCCGTTCGCCTGCCCCGTGTGCGGGAAAGGATTCGCTCAGGCGTCCAACATGGCGACCCACCAACGCAGCCACACTGGAGAGAAACCCTTCACCTGCCCCGTGTGCGGGAAGGGATTCACTCGCTCGTCCAGCCTGCTGTCCCACCGGCAGGCCCACAGCGGGCGGGCGTCCTTTAAGTGCGCGCGCTGTGGGAACGACTTCCTGGCGGCCAAGGCGCTGTCGGGTCACCAGCGCAGTCACACTGACCAGAGACCGTTCCAGTGCTCGCATTGCTGGAAGTGGTTCAGGCACCCGTCCCATCTCCTGGCCCACCAGCTCACCCACACCGGGGAGAGGCCGTTCGTCTGCTCCGTCTGTGAGAAGGGTTTCACCTGTTCGTCCCATTTACTGAGACATCAGCGCGTCCACACCTGATAACAGCGGCTCGATACTGCGGCTATAATCGAGGGCTGAGTAATTACGGCCGACAGGAGGTCCTTTGAAATGTTGTTAGCCCAATAACTGAACTGGGGATCAATATTCTTTATGTATGTCAAATAAATCAGCTTCCTTTTAAACGTGCAGTGTGTCTGATCTCTGGCGCGGCCCCTTTAAGCTCTGTTGCTGTGACATTTAATCCAGCGAGATTATTTTACCAAATTAACTTTTGGTGCAAAATCTACAATTCGGCATTTTTAAAGGTTCCACTCCCCAAAACATTTAACTTGCCTGAACGCTCCCACCGAAGGGAATCCCGCAGGGAATAATGGCGATTGGTGGACAATTGAGTGTGCTCGACTTTTGCCTCAGCTCCTCGGCTACTGAAGCCCTCACCCGTGCCTTTCTCACCTCAAGTCTCGACTCTTCCGGTGCTCTCCTGGCCGGTCTCCCACCCTCCGTAAACTCCAGCTCATCCAAAACTCTGCTGCCCCCCGTATCCCAACTTGCACCAAGTCCCGTTCTCCCATCACCCCCGGTGCTCGCTGGCCGACATTGGCTCCCTGTCCAGCAACACCTCGATTTTAAAATTCTCATCCTTGTTTTCAAATCCCTCCATGGCCCTCGCCCCCCTCCCTATCTCTGTAACCTCCTCCAGCCCCTACAACCCTCCGAGATCTCTGCGCTCCTCCAATTCCAGCCTCTTGCACATCCCCGATTCCCATGGCTCCACCATTGGCGGCCGTGCCTTCAGCTGCCTGGGCCCTAAGCTCTGGAATTCCCTCCCTAAACCTCTCCGCCTCTCTCTCTCCTTAAAGACGCTCCTTAAAACCCACCTCTTTGACCAAGCTTTCGGGTTCTGGGGTTGTCCCTGCCCGCAATCTCCCCATTCTCTGCCCCTCATCTCCCCATTCTCAGCATCCCCATTCTCTGAGCCTCCATTCAACACCCACCCAGCCCCCGATTCTCTGCTGACCCATTCTCTCCCCCACATCCCATTCTCTCTCCACACCTTTCTATGCCCCCTACTCCAGTATCTGCCCCACACCCGATCTTCTGGACCCATTCTCTACGCCCCATCGTTTGCCATCTTACCCCACAACCCATTCACTGCCATTCTCTGCTCCCATGACCCCATCCCTGCTCAACCTCCCACTCCATGCCCCCAATCTCCCCATTCCCTGCCCCCAATCTCCCCATTCCCTGCCCCCAATCTCCCCATTCTCTGTCCCCAATCTCCCCATTCTCGGCTCCCCATTCTCTGCTCCCCAATCTCCCCATTCTCTGCCCCCAATCCCCCATTCTCTGGTCTCCAATCTCCTCATTCCCTATCCCCAATCTCCCCATTCTCTGCTCCCCAATCTCCCCATTCTCTACCCCCCAATCTCCCCATTCCCTATCCCCCAATCTCCCCATTCTCCGTCCCCAATCTCCCCATTCACTAAACCCCAATCTCCCCATTCTCCGTCCCCAATCTCCCCATTCTCTGCCCTCAATCCTCCCATTCTATGCCCCCCAATCTTCCCATTCTCTGTCCCCAATCCCCCCATTCCCTGCCCCCCAATCTCCCCATTCCCTGCCCCCAATCTCCCCATTCTCAGCTCCCCAATCTCCCCATTCCCTACCCCCAATCTCCCCATTCTCTGTCCCCAATCTCCTCATTCTCTTTTACCAATCCCCCTATTCTCTGCTCCCCATTCTCTGTTCCCCAATCCCACCATTCTCTGCTCCCCATTCTCTGCTCCCCATTCTCTGCTCCCCATTCTCTGCTCCCCAATCTCCCCATTCTCTGCCCCCAATCCCCCATTCTCTGCCCCCAATCCCCCCATTCTCTACCCCCAATCTCCCCATTCCCTATCCCCAATCTCCCCATTCCCTACCCCCCAATCTCCCCAGTCCCTACCCCCGAATCTCCCCATTCCCTGCCCGCAATCTTCACATTCTCTAACCCCAATCTCCCCATTCCCTGCCCCCAATCTCCCCATTCCCTACCCCCCAATCTCCCCAGTCCCTACCCCCCAATCTCCCCATTCCCTGCCCCCAATCTCCCCATTCCCTACCCCCCAATCTCCCCATTCCCTGCCCGCAATCTCCCCATTCTCTACCCCCCAATATCCCCATTCCCGACCCCACAATCTCCCCATTCCCTACCCCCAATCTCCCCATTCTCTTCCCTCCCAAATCCCCAATTCACTGTTGGCAATCGCCAAATTTACTGCCCCCCATTCTCCACATTCTCTACCCCCCAATCTCCCCATTCCATACCACCCAATCTCCCCATTCTCCGTCCCCAATCTCCCCATTCTCTACTCCCCAATCTCCCCATTCTCCGTCCCCAATCTCCCCATTCTCCGTCCCCAATCTCCCCATTCTCCGTCCCCAATCTCCCCATTCTCTACTCCCCAATCTCCCCATTCCATACCACCCAATCTCCCCATTCTCCGTCCCCAATCTCCCCATTCTCTACTCCCCAATCTCCCCATTCTCCGTCCCCAATCTCCCCATTCTCCGTCCCCAATCTCCCCATTCTCCGTCCCCAATCTCCCCATTCTCTACTCCCCAATCTTCCCATTCCCTGCCCCCAATCTCCCCATTCTCTGCCCCACAATCTCCCGATTCACTGCACCCCAATCCCCCCATTCTCTGCCCCCAATCCCCCCATGCTCTGCCCTCAATCTCCCCATTCCCTGCCCCCAATCTCCCCATTCTCTGCCCCACAATCTCCCGATTCACTGCACCCCAATCCCCCCATTCTCTGCCCCCAATCCCCCCATTCTCTACCCCCAATCTCCCCATTCTCTACCCCCAAATCCCCCATTCTCTACCCCCAATCTCCCCATTCTCTGCCCCCAATCCCCCCATTCTCTACCCCCCAATCTCCCCATTCTCTGCCCCAAATCCCCCATTCTCGACCCCCCAATCGCCCCATTCTCTGCCCCCAATCCCCCCATTCTCTGCCCCCAATCCCCCCATTCTCTGCCCCCAATCTCTGCCCCCAATCCCCCCATTCTCTACCCCCCAATCTCCCCATTCTCTGCTCCCCAATCTCCCCATTCTCTGCCCCCCAATCTCCCCAGTCTCTGCCCTCCCAAATCCCCAATTCTCTGACCGCAATCTCCCCATTCATGGCCCCCAATCTCCCCATTTGCTGCCCCAATCTCCCCATTCTCTGCCCCCAATCTCCCCATTCTCTGCCCCCCAATCTCCCCATTCTCTGTCCCCAATCTCCCCATTCTCTGCCCCCAATCTCCCCATTCTCTGCCCCCAATCTCCCCATTCTCTGCCCCCAATCTCCCCATTCCCTGCTCCCAATCTCCCCATTCTCTGCCCCCCAATCTCCCCATTCTCTGCCCCCCAATCTCCCCATTCTCTGCCCCCAATCTCCCCATTCTCTGCCCCCAATCTCCCCATTCCCTGCCCCCAATCCCCCCATTCTCTATTCCCCAATCTCCCCATTCTCTGCCCCCAATCTCCCCATTCTCTGCCCCCAATCTCCCCATTCTCTGCCCCCAATCTCCCCATTCTCTGCCCCCAATCTCCCCATTCTCTGCCCCCAATCTCCCCATTCCCTGCTCCCAATCTCCCCATTCTCTGCCCCCCAATCTCCCCATTCTCTGCCCCCCAATCTCCCCATTCTCTGCCCCCAATCTCCCCATTCCCTGCCCCCAATCTCCCCATTCTCTGCCCCCCAATCTCCCCATTCTCTGCCCCCAATCTCCCCATTCTCTGCCCCCAATCTCCCCATTCCCTGCCCCCAATCCCCCCATTCTCTATTCCCCAATCTCCCCATTCTCTGCCCCCAATCTCCCCATTCCCTGCCCCCCAATCTCCCCATTCTCTGCCCCCCAATCTCCCCATTCTCTGCCCCCAATCTCCCCATTCTCTGCCCCCAATCTCCCCATTCCCTGCCCCCAATCTCCCCATTCTCTGCCCCCCAATCTCCCCATTTTCTGCCCCCAATCTCCCCATTCTCAGCCTCCCAATCCCCCCATTCTCTGGCCCCAATCCCCCCAATCTCTGCCCCCAATCTCCCAATTCCCTGCCCCCAATCCCCCCATTCTCTATTCCCCAATCCCCCCATTCTCTATTCCCCAATCTCCCCATTCTCAGCTCCCCAATCTCCCCATTCACAGCCCCCAATCTCCCCATTCTCTGCACCCAATCTCCCCATTCACAGCCCCCAATCTTCCCATTCTCTGCTCCCCAATCCCCCCATTCTCTACCCCTCAATCTCCCCATTCGCTGCCCCAATCTTCCCATTCTCTGCCCCCAATCTCCCCATTCTCTGCCCCCAATCTTCCCATTCTCTGCTCCCCAATCCCCCCATTCTCTGCCCCCAATCTCCCCATTCTCTGCCCCCAATCTCCCCATTCTCTGCTCCCCAATCCCCCTATTCTCTGCCCCCAATCTCCCCATTCTCTGCTCCCCAATCCCCCTATTCTCTGCCCCCAATCTCCCCATTCTCTGCTCTCCAATCTCCCCATTCTCTGCCCCCAATCTCCCCATTCTCTGCTCCCCAATCCCCCCATTCTCTGCTCCCCAATCTCCCCATTCTCTGCCCCCAATCTCCCCATTCTCTGCTCCCCAATCCCCCCATTCTCTGCCCCCAATCTCCCCATTCTCTGCTCCCCAATCCCCCCATTCTCTGCTCCCCAATCCCCCCATTCTCTGCCCCCAATCTCCCCATTCTCTGCTCCCCAATCCCCCCATTCTCTGCTCCCCAATCCCCCCATTCTCTGCTCCCCAATCTCTCCATTCTCTGCTCCCCAATCCCCCCATTCTCTGCCCCCCAATCCCCCCATTCTCTGCCCCCAATCTCCTCATTCTCTGCCCCCAATCTCCCCATTCTCTGCTCCCCAATCCCCCCATTCTCTGCTCCCCAATCCCCCCATTCTCTGCCCCCAATCTCCCCATTCTCTGCTCCCCAATCCCCCCATTCTCTGCTCCCCAATCCCCCCATTCTCTGCTCCCCAATCTCTCCATTCTCTGCTCCCCAATCCCCCCATTCTCTGCCCCCCAATCCCCCCATTCTCTGCTCCCCAATCCCCCGATTCTCTGCCCCCAATCTCCCCATTCTCTGCTCCCCAATCCCCCCATTCTCTGCTCCCCAATCTCTCCATTCTCTGCTCCCCAATCTCCCCATTCTCTGCCCCCCAATCCCCCCATTCTCTGCCCCCAATCTCCTCATTCTCTGCCCCCAATCTCCCCATTCTCTGCTCCCCAATCCCCCCATTCTCTGCCCCCAATCTCCCCATTCTCTGCCCCCAATCTTCCCATTCACAGCCCCCAAATCTCCCCATTCTCTGCCCCCAATCTCCCAATTCTCTATCCACGATCCCCCCACTCTCTGCACCCAATCTCCCCATTCTCTGCCCCCAATCCCCCCATTCTCTGCCACCAATCCCCCCATTCTCTGCCCCCAATCTCCCCATTCTCTGCTCCCCAATCCCCCCATTCTCTGCTCCCCAATCTCCCCATTCTCTGCCTCCAATCTCCTCATTCTCTGCTCCCCAATCTCCCCATTCTCTGCCCCCAATCTCCCCATTCTCTACCCCCAATCCCGCCATTCCCTGCCCCCCGATCTCCCCATTCTCTGCTCCCCAATCTCCCCAGTCTCTGCCCTCCCAAATCCCCAATTCGCTGACCGCAATCTCCCCATTCATGGCCCCCAATCTCCCCATTTGCTGCCCCAATCTCCCCATTCTCTGCCTCCAATCTCCCCATTCTCTACTCCCCAAGTCTCCCCATTCTCAGCCCCCCAATCTCCCCATTCATGGCCCCCAATCTCCCCATTTGCTGCCCCAATCTCCCCATTCTCTGCCCCAATCTCCCCATTCTCTGCCCCAATCTCCCCATTCTCTGCCCCCAATCTCCCGATTCTCTGCCCCCAATCTCCCCATTCTCTACCCCCCAATCTTCCCATTCTCTACTCCCCAATCTCCCCATTCTCTACCCCCAATCTCCCCATTCTCTGCCCCAAATCTCCCCATTCTCTACCCCCAATCTCCCCATTCTCTGCCCCAAATCTCCCCATTCTCTACCCTCCAATCTTCCCTTTCTCTGCCCCAATCTCCCCATTCTCTGCCCCCAATCCCCCCATTCACTGCTCCCCAAACTCCCAATTCTCTGCCCCCCAATATCCCCATTCTCTGCTCGCCAATCTCCCGATTCTCTGCCCCCCCCCAATCTCCCCATTCCCGACACCCAAACTCCCCATTCTCTGCCCTCAATCTCCCCATTCTCGGCTCTCCAATCTCCCTATTCTCAATCTCCCAATTCTCTATCCACAATCCCCCCATTCTCTGCCCCAATCTCCCCATTCTCTGCCCCCCAATCTCCCCATTCCCTACTCCCCAATCTCCCCATTCCCTACCCCGAATCTCCCCATTCTCTGCCCCCCAATCTCCCCATTCTCTGCCCCCCAATCTCCGCATTCTCTGTCCCCAATCTCCCCATTCTCTGCCCCCAATCTCCCGATTCTCTACCCCCAATCTCCCCATTCTCTTCCCCCAATCTCCCCATTCTCTGCCCCCAATCTCCTCATTCTCTGCTCCCCAATCTCCCCATTCTCTGCTCCCCAATCCCCCCATTCTCTGCCCCCAATCCCCCCATTCTCTGCTCCCCAATCCCCCCATTCTCTGCTCCCCAATCTCCCCATTCTCTGCCCCCAATCTCCTCATTCTCTGCTCCCCAATCTCCCCATTCTCTGCTCCCCAATCCCCCCATTCTCTGCCCCCAATCTCCCCATTCTCTGCTCCCCAATCCCCCCATTCTCTGTTCCCCAATCTCCCCATTCTCTGCCCCCAATCTCCCCATTCTCTGCTCCCCAATCCCCCCATTCTCTGCCCCCAATCTCCCCATTCTCTGCTCCCCAATCCCCCCATTCTCTGCCCCCAATCTCCCCATTCTCTGCTCCCCAATCCCCCCATTCTCTGCTCTCCAATCCCCCCATTCTCTGCCCCCAATCTCCCCATTCTCTGCTCCCCAATCCCCCCATTCTCTGCTCCCCAATCCCCCCATTCTCTGCTCCCCAATCTCTCCATTCTCTGCTCCCCAATCCTCCCATTCTCTGCCCCCCAATCCCCCCATTCTCTGCCCCCAATCTCCTCATTCTCTGCCCCCAATCTCCCCATTCTCTGCTCCCCAATCCCCCCATTCTCTGCTCCCCAATCCCCCCATTCTCTGCCCCCAATCTCCCCATTCTCTGCTCCCCAATCCCCCCATTCTCTGCTCCCCAATCCCCCCATTCTCTGCTCCCCAATCTCTCCATTCTCTGCTCCCCAATCCCCCCATTCTCTGCCCCACAATCCCCCCATTCTCTGCTCCCCAATCCCCCCATTCTCTGCCCCCAATCTCCCCATTCTCTGCTCCCCAATCCCCTCATTCTCTGCTCCCCAATCCCCCCATTCTCTGCTCCCCAATCTCTCCATTCTCTGCTCCCCAATCTCCCCATTCTCTGTCCCCCAATCCCCCCATTCTCTGCCCCCAATCTCCTCATTCACTGCCCCCAATCTCCCCATTCTCTGCTCCCCAATCCCCCCATTCTCTGCCCCCAATCTCCCCATTCTCTGCCCCCAATCTTCCCATTCACAGCCCCCAAATCTCCCCATTCTCTGCCCCCAATCTCCCAATTCTCTATCCACGATCCCCCCACTCTCTGCACCCAATCTCCCCATTCTCTGCCCCCAATCCCCCCATTCTCTGCCACCAATCCCCCCATTCTCTGCCCCCAATCTCCCCATTCTCTGCTGCCCAATCCCCCCATTCTCTGCTCCCCAATCTCCCCATTCTCTGCGTCCAATCTCCTCATTCTCTGCTCCCCAATCTCCCCATTCTCTGCCCCCAATCTCCCCATTCTCTACCCCCAATCCCGCCATTCCCTGCCCCCCGATCTCCCCATTCTCTGCTCCCCAATCTCCCCAGTCTCTGCCCTCCCAAATCCCCAATTCGCTGACCGCAATCTCCCCATTCATGGCCCACAATCTCCCCATTTGCTGCCCCAATCTCCCCATTCTCTGCCTCCAATCTCCCCATTCTCTACTCCCCAAGTCTCCCCATTCTCAGCCCCCCAATCTCCCCATTCATGGCCCCCAATCTCCCCATTTGCTGCCCCAATCTCCCCATTCTCTGCCCCAATCCCCCCATTCTCTGCTCCCCAATCCCCCCATTCTCTGCTCCCCAATCTCCCCATTCTCTTCCCCCAATCTCCCCATTCTCTACCCCCCAATCTTCCCATTCTCTGCCCCCAATCTCCCCATTCTCTGCCCCCAATCTCCCCATTCTCTACTCCCCAATCTCCCCATTCTCTACCCCTAATCTCCCCATTCTCTGCCCCAAATCTCCCCATTCTCTACCCCCAATCTCCCCATTCTCTGCCCCAAATCTCCCCATTCTCTACCCTCCAATCTTCCCTTTCTCTGCCCCAATCTCCCCATTCTCTGCCCCCAATCCCCCCATTCACTGCTCCCCAAACTCCCAATTCTCTGCCCCCCAATATCCCCATTCTCTGCTCGCCAATCTCCCGATTCTCTGCCCCCCCCCCAATCTCCCCATTCCCGACACCCAAACTCCCCATTCCCTGCCCCCAATCTCCCCATTCTCTGCCCCCAATCTCCCCATTCTCTGCCCCCAATCTCCCCATTCTCGGCTCTCCAATCTCCCTATTCCCTATCCTCAATCTCCCAATTCTCTATCCACAATCCCCCCATTCTCTGCCCCAATCTCCCCATTCTCTGCCCCCCAATCTCCCCATTCCCTACTCCCCAATCTCCCCATTCTCTGCCCCCCAATCTCCCCATTCTCTGCCCCCCAATCTCCCCATTCCCTACTCCCCAATCTCCCCATTCCCTACCCCCAATCCCCCCATTCTCTATTCCCCAATCTCCCCATTCTCAGCTCCCCAACCTCCCCATTCTCAGCCTCCCAATCCCCCCATTCTCTGGCCCCAATCCCCCCATTCTCTGCCCCCAATCTCCCAATTCCCTAACCCCCACCTCCCCATTCCCTGCCCCCAATCTCCCCATTCTCTGCTCCCAATCTCACCATTCTCTACCCCTCAATCTCCCCATTCGCTGCCCCAATCTTCCCATTCTCTGCTCCCCAATCCCCCTATTCTCTGCCCCCAATCTCCCCATTCGCTGCCCCAATCTTCCCATTCTCTGCCCCCAATCTTCCCATTCTCTGCTCCCCAATCCCCCCATTCTCTGCCCCCAATCTCCCCATTCTCTGCCCCCAATCTCCCCATTCTCTGCCCCCAATCTCCCCATTCTCTGCTCCCCAATCCCCCCATTCTCTGCTCCCCAATCTCCCCATTCTCTGCCCCCCAATCTCCCCATTCTCTGCCCCCAATCTCCCCATTCTCTACCCCCAATCCCGCCATTCCCTGCCCCCCGATCTCCCCATTCTCTGCTCCCCAATCTCCCCAGTCTCTGCCCTCCCAAATCCCCAATTCGCTGACCGCAATCTCCCCATTCATGGCCCCCAATCTCCCCATTTGCTGCCCCAATCTCCCCATTCTCTGCCTCCAATCTCCCCATTCTCTACTCCCCAAGTCTCCCCATTCTCAGCCCCCCAATCTCCCCATTCATGGCCCCCAATCTCCCCATTTGCTGCCCCAATCTCCCCATTCTCTGCCCCAATTTCCCCATTCTCTGCCCCCAATCTCCCCATTCTCTACCCCCAATCTCCCCATTCTCTGCCCCAAATCTCCCCATTCTCTACCCCCATTCTCCCCATTCTCTGCCCCAAATCTCCCCATTCTCTACCCTCCAATCTTCCATTTCTCTGCCCCAATCTCCCCATTCTCTGCCCCCAATCCCCCCATTCACTGCTCCCCAAACTCCCAATTCTCTGCCCCCCAATATCCCCATTCTCTGCTCGCCAATCTCCCGATTCTCTGCCCCCCCCCCAATCTCCCCATTCCCGACACCCAAACTCCCCATTCCCTGCCCCCAATCTCCCCATTCTCTGCCCCCAATCTCCCCATTCTCTGCCCCCAATCTCCCCATTCTCGGCTCTCCAATCTCCCTATTCCCTATCCTCAATCTCCCAATTCTCTATCCACAATCCCCCCATTCTCTGCCCCAATCTCCCCATTCTCTGCCCCCCAATCTCCCCATTCCCTACTCCCCAATCTCCCCATTCCCTACCCCCAATCTCCCCATTCTCTGCCCCCCAATCTCCCCATTCTCTGCCCCCCAATCTCCGCATTCTCTGTCCCCAATCTCCCCATTCTCTGCCCCCAATCTCCCCATTCTCTACCCCCAATCTCCCCATTCTCTTCCCCCAATCTACCCATTCTCTGCCCCCAATCTCCCCATTCTCTGTCCCAATCTCCCCATTCTCTACCCCCAATCTCCGCATTCTCTGTCCCCAATCTCCCCATTCTCTGTCCCAATCTCCCCATTCTCTGCCCCCAATCTCCCCATTCTCTACCCCCAATCTCCCCATTCTTGTCCCCAATCTCCCCATTGTCTGTCCCAATCTCCCCATTCTCTGCCCCACAATCCCCCCATTCTCTTCCCCCAATCTCCCCATTCTCTGCCCCCAATCTCCGCATTCTCTACCCCCCAATCTCCCCATTCTCTGCTCCCCAATCTCCCCAGTCTCTGCCCTCCCAAATCCCCAATTCTCTGACCGCAATCTCCCCATTCATGGCCCCCAATCTCCCCATTTGCTGCCCCAATCTCCCCATTCTCTGCCCCCAATCTCCCCATTCTCCGCCCCTCAATCTCCCCATTCTCTGTCCCAATCTCCCCATTCTCTGCCCCCAATCTCCCCATTCTCTGCCCCCAATCTCCCCATTCTCCGCCCCTCAATCTCCCCATTCTCTGTCCCAATCTCCCCATTCTCTGCCCCCAATCTCCCCATTCTCTGCCCCCAATCTCCCCATTCTCTGCCCCCAATCTCCCCATTCCCTGCCCCAATCCCCCCATTCTCTATTCCCCAATCCCCCCATTCTCAGCCCCCCAATCTCCCCATTCTCAGCCTCCCAATCCCCCCATTCTCTGGCCCCAATCCCCCCAATCTCTGCCCCCAATCTCCCAATTCCCTGCCCCCAATCCCCCCATTCTCTATTCCCCAATCTCCCCATTCTCTACTCCCCAATCCCCCCATTCTCTGGCCCCAATCCCCCCATTCTCTGCCCCAATCTCCCAATTCCCTAACCCCCAACTCCCCATTCTCTGCCCCCAATCTCCCCATTCACAGCCCCCAATCTTCCCATTCTCTGCTCCCAATCTCACCATTCTCTACCCCTCAATCTCCCCATTCACTGCCCCCAATCTTCCCATTCTCTGCCCCCAATCTCCCCATTCTCTGCCCCCAATCTCCCCATTCTCTGCTCCCCAATCCACCTATTCTCTGCCCCCAATCTCCCCATTCGCTGCCCCAATCTTCCCATTCTCTGCCCCCAATCTCCCCATTCTCTGCCCCCAATCTCCCCATTCTCTGCCCCCAATCACCCCATTCTCTGCTCCCCAATCCCCCCATTCTCTGCTCCCCAATCTCCCCATTCTCTGCCCCCAATCTCCCCATTCTCTGCTCCCCAATCCCCCCATTCTCTGCCCCCAATCTCCCCATTCTCTGCCCCCAATCTCCCCATTCTCTGCTCCCCAATCCCCCCATTCTCTGCTCCCCAATCCCCCCATTCTCTGCCCCCAATCTCCCCATTCTCTGCTCCCCAATCCCCCCATTCTCTGCCCCCAATCTCACCATTCTCTGCTCCCCAATCCCCCCATTCTCTGCTCCCCAATCCCCCCATTCTCTGCTCCCCAATCTCCCCATTCTCTGCCCCCAATCTCCTCATTCTCTGCTCCCCAATCTCCCCATTCTCTGCTCCCCAATCCCCCCATTCTCTGCCCCCAATCTCCCCATTCTCTGCTCCCCAATCCCCCCATTCTCTGCTCCCCAATCTCCCCATTCTCTGCCCCCAATATCCCCATTCTCTGCTCCCCAATCCCCCCATTCTCTGCTCCCCAATCTCCCCATTCTCTGCCCCCAATCTCCCCATTCTCTGCTCCCCAATCCCCCCATTCTCTGCCCCCAATCTCCCCATTCTCTGCTCCCCAATCCCCCCATTCTCTGCTCCCCAATCCCCCCATTCTCTGCCCCCAATCTCCCCATTCTCTGCTCCCCAATCCCCCCATTCTCTGCTCCCCAATCTCCCCATTCTCTGCTCCCCAATCCCCCCATTCTCTGCCCCCAATCTCCCCATTCTCTGCTCCCCAATCCCCCCATTCTTTGCTCCCCAATCTCCCCATTCTCTGCCTCCAATCTCCTCATTCTCTGCTCCCCAATCTCCCCATTCTCTGCCCCCAATCTCCCCATTCTCTCCCCCCAATCCCGCCATTCCCTGCCCCCGATCTCCCCATTCTCTGCTCCCCAATCTCCCCAGTCTCTGCCCTCCCAAATCCCCAATTCTCTGACCGCAATCTCCCCATTCATGGCCCCCAATCTCCCCATTTGCTGCCCCAATCTCCCCATTCTCTGACCCCAATCTCCCCATTCTCTGCCCCCAAGTCTCCCCATTCTCAGCCCCCCAATCTCCCCATTCATGGCCCCCAATCTCCCCATTTGCTGCCCCAATCTCCCCATTCTCTGCCCCAATCTCCCCATTCTCTGCCCCCAATCTCCCCATTCTCTGCCCCCAATCTCCCCATTCTCTGCCCCAATCTCCCCATTCTCTGCCCCCAATCTCCCCATTCTCAACTCCCCAATCTCCCCATTCATGGCCCCCAATCTCCCCATTTGCTGCCCCAATCTCCCCATTCTCTGCCCCCAATCTTCCCATTCTCAACTCCCCAATCTCCCCATTCATGGCCCCCAATCTCCCCATTTGCTGCCCCAATCTCCCCATTCTCAGCCCCCCAATCTCCCCATTCATGGCCCCCAATCTCCCCATTTGCTGCCCCAATCTCCCCATTCTCTGCCCCCAATCTCCCCATTCTCAACTCCCCAATCTCCCCATTCTCTACTCCCCAATCTCCCCATTCTCTACTTCCCAATCTCCCCATTCTCTGCCCCCAATCTCCCCATTCCCTGCCCCCAATCCCCCCATTCTCTGCCCCCAATCCCCCCATTCTCTGCCCCCAATCTCCCAATTCTCTGCCCCCAATCTCCCCATTCTCTGCCCCCAATCCCCCCATTCTCTGCCCCCAATCTCCCCATTCTCTACTTCCCAATCTCCCCATTCTCTGCCCCCAATCTCCCCATTCCCTGCCCCCAATCCCCCCATTCTCTGCCCCCAATCCCCCCATTCTCTGCCCCCAATCCCCCCATTCTCTGCCCCCAATCTCCCAATTCTCTGCCCCCAATCCCCCCATTCTCTGCCCCCAATCTCCCCATACTCTGCCCCCAATCTCCCCATTCTCTGTCCCCAATCTTCCCATTCTCTGCTCCCCAATCTCCCCATTCTCTGCCCCCAATCTCCCCATTCCCTACCCCCCAACCTCCCCATTCTCTGCCTTCCCAAATCCCCAATTCTCTGACCGCAATCTCCAAATTTACTGCCCCCAATCTCCCCATTCTCTGCCCCCAATCTCCCCATTCTCTGCCCCCCAATCTCCCCATTCTCTGCCCCCCAATCTCCCCATTCTCTGCCCCCAAGTCTCCCCATTCTCAGCCCCCCAATCTCCCCATTCATGGCCCCCAATCTCCCCATTTGCTGCCCCAATCTCCCCATTCTCTGCCCCAATCTCCCCATTCTCTGCCCCAAATCTCCCCATTCTCTGCCCCCAATCTCCCCATTCTCTGCCCCCAATCTCCCCATTCTCTGCCCCCAATCTTCCCATTCTCTACTCCCCAATCTCCCCATTCTCTGCCCCCAATCTCCCCATTTGCTGCCCCAATCTCCCCATTCTCTGCCCCCAATCTCCCCATTCTCAACTCCCCAATCTCCCCATTCATGGCCCCCAATCTCCCCATTTGCTGCCCCAATCTCCCCATTCTCTGCCCCCAATCTCCCCATTCTCAACTCCCCAATCTCCCCATTCATGGCCCCCAATCTCCCCATTTGCTGCCCCAATCTCCCCATTCTCAGCCCCCCAATCTCCCCATTCTCAACTCCCCAATCTCCCCATTCATGGCCCCCAATCTCCCCATTCTCTGCCCCCAATCTCCCCATTCTCAACTCCCCAATCTCCCCATTCATGGCCCCCAATCTCCCCATTTGCTGCCCCAATCTCCCCATTCTCTGCCCCCAATCTCCCCATTCTCTACTCCCCAATCTCCCCATTCTCTACTTCCCAATCTCCCCATTCTCTGCCCCCAATCTCCCCATTCCATGCCCCCAATCCCCCCATTCTCTGCCCCCAATCCCCCCATTCTCTGCCCCCAATCTCCCCATTCTCTGCCCCCAATCCCCCCATTCTCTGCCCCCAATCTCCCCATTCTCTACTTCCCAATCTCCCCATTCTCTGCCCCCAATCTCCCCATTCCCTGCCCCCAATCCCCCCATTCTCTGCCCCCAATCCCCCCATTCTCTGCCCCCAATCCCCCCATTCTCTGCCCCCAATCTCCCAATTCTCTGCCCCCAACCTCCCCATTCTCTGCCCCCAATCCCCCCATTCTCTGCCCCCAATCTCCCCATACTCTGCCCCCAATCTCCCCATTCTCTGTCCCCAATCTTCCCATTCTCTGCTCCCCAATCTCCCCATTCTCTGCCCCCAATCTCCCCATTCCCTACCCCCCAATCTCCCCATTCTCTGCCTTCCCAAATCCCCAATTCTCTGACCGCAATCTCCAAATTTACTGCCCCCAATCTCCCCATTCTCTGCCCCCCAATCTCCCCATTCTCTGCCCCCCAATCTCCCCATTCTCTGCCCCCCAATCTCCCCATTCTCTGCCCCCAATCTCCCCATTCTCTGCCCCCCAATCTCCCCATTCTCTGTCCCCAATCTCCCCATTCTCTGCCCCCAATTTCCAATTCCCTGTCCCCCAATCTCCCCATTCTCAGCCCCCAATCCCCCCATTCACTGGCCCCCAATCTCCCTATTCACTGCCCCCAAATTCCCCCATTCTATGGCCCCAATCCCCCCATTCTCTACCCCCAATCTCCCCATTCTCCGCCCCCAATCCCCCCATTCTCTGCCCCCCGATCTCCCCATTCTCTGCTCCCAATCCCCCCATTCTCTGCCCCCCAATCTCCCCATTCTCTGCCCCCAATTTCCCCATTCTCTGCCCCCAATCTCCCCATTCTCTGCCCCCAATCCCCCCATTCTCTGCCCCCCGATCTTCCCATTCTCTGCCCCCAATCCCCCCATTCTCTGCCCCCCAATCTCCCCATTCCCTGCCCCCAATCTCCCCATTCCCTGCCCCCCAATCTCCCCATTCTCCGCCCCCAATCCCCCCATTCTCTGCCCCCCGATCTCCCCATTCTCTGCTCCCAATCCCCCCATTCTCTGCCCCCCAATCTCCCCATTCTCTGCCCCCAA